>NC_087179.1:19498281-19543281 GCF_035594125.1 Scylla paramamosain
TACACAGGCCATGCATTTTAGGTTTACAAACATAATTCGCTAATATCGTTGGCAGATGCAAATAGATTAGTCTCAAAAATATTACCATACCTTAATTTTGTGTTACATTTGTGATTGTGAAACATATTAGCTGAAAGTATACATCTTTTCCACTCTCAGACTGAATGCAGACACAGTGGTGGTGTCTGGCCGGGGGGAAGAGGGCGGCGAGGTGGAGGATGGGGAGAAGGAGAAGGATGGTGAAGGAACCACACCACACTCAGAATCACAGGAACAAGTTTACAGCAGCTCTCAGCATCAGGACCAGGAGGAGGGACAGAGAATGGAGGGAAGAGGAGCCAATGGAGGTGGAAGAAGAAGAGGAAGAGGAGGAGGAAGAGAGAGGGCAGGATGAAGAGCACCACAGGGAAGATGAAATAAGTGAGGTGGATGGTGACAGGAGTAGAGAAGATCCCTCCATACATCTTCACAGTGCAGAGGAGCGGCGAGCACTGGCTTACCTACTATCCAATGCCTCCAATGCTAACACGTTGAGCACCACAGACAGTCACCGCAGCATCCCATACTCCCTCCCCGAACACTCCTCACAATACTCAGCCTTCACCCCGACCCTCCCCACCCAGAAGGAGCAGCAACAACTTGAAGATGTTCAGAACCAAAATGTCGAGACCAGTCCACACCCAGACCGACCAGAGCTGGAGTCTCAGCTCAGTCCTTTCACAGAGGCCATCAGAGCAGCCTCCCAGGGCACCCTCCAGACTACAAGCCAAGAGCCAGACAATGCCCCAGTGCCAGCCACTCCCCCCAACACCCTGCCAGGTTCCTTTGACGGAAATCAGATGCAGGGCAACAACCTTCTCACAGTCTCAGGCACCGAGGGTCACCTGCACGTGCATCTAGACAGTAATCCAGCCTTCAACACCTTCAACTACTGGCGCATCCCCATTCCCCTGGTGGAGCTGCCCATTCCCAAGATAGAGGTGGACATCAACGTAACCGGCCAGACCACCAATGTGTGTGTCAAGGCCAAGGTGCAGGAAAATAATGACACCTACCAGAACCAAGTGAACCTTACCGTGGCCACTGATGCCGTCACCAACATCAGCATGGCTTCCTCCTCGCAGGACATGCCTCCCCTGCAGCCTCACCACAACACGATTGAGGTGAGCACACACTCACTCATAGGAACACTGGTGGTGATGCTTATTTCATGATTATGAGCAACATGGTTTGCTGTTTTCATTCAGGAAGTCATATTTATGGTGTTTGAGTTGATTAGATGAGTGCATTTTTATGATATATTTTTATTTTCCAGGCTGACTTGGAGACTTTGGCAGCTTCCCTTCAGGGTGTGATGACAGAAGATGATGAGGAGGGAGAGAGAGGCGGTGAAGAGAGGCAACATTCTGATGAAGAGGTGAGACTGCTGTCTTAAGTTCATACTCCTATACAGTAATTAAGGGAAGAATAATTTCCATAAGTTTAATGACAAATATATTGTGTATAGGCAAGTGTGTGTGAAGAGTTTGATAACAGAGTTGACTTTCCTCTCTGCAGCAGCAATCTGAGGCCGTGCAGGTGAGTGCTACACAGCCAGCCACGTACGCCCAGGTGTGTGCTGCCTCTGTGACCTCAGTGCAGCACAAGGGCGAGGCACAGCCCTCCATCCTGGCCTCCCGGCTCACCCAGGCCCGGGTCAACATGTCCGGTGGCTCCGTCACCGAGATCAAGAAGAGAGAGGTGGACGTGGTGTCTCCCAGTGACTGTGTGGTGCCCCGTCCCAGCCTGCCCAGCCAGCCAGGCCTCCTTTCCCAGAGAATAGTGGACCCCTTCACCATGATGTTGCCACAGGGAGAAAAGACCCAGGGCCAGGACCACCAGCCACACAGCATGGAGTTTGTCAACCTGAGTCAGGACATCGTGCCCAAGGTACAGCGGCCACTCACAGTGGTGTACGGTGCTCTGCTCACTCGGGTGCAATGTTTGATCCCATGTGCTCAGTCTCGCTGGTATGATTACAAATATTTTTCAAACATCAAACACAATTTTTTATATAATACTCAAGTTCAGAATTGACAAAGAATACAAATGCAGCAGTTTGTGAGATTTCAGTGGTAGTAGAAAAATTACACATGACATACCCAGCAGGATATGAGCATCAAACATTTAAGGTGTTAGTTGAAATATTAAAGAACTTAACTCTCCTGAAATCAAATGGCTTCCTTTCTCATTAGTTACTAGTTTATCATGTCATCTTAGGTTACATTGCCTCAAAAGTATTGTAGCTGGAGTGGGAGTGTTGGGTCTGACAGTATTATTGTTGTTGCCAGACACTGCTGGAGCATTACATCAGCATGACAGACCCAGTGCGAGCCGAGACAGTGGACACAGAACTCACCCGCCACTGTGCCTACTCCCTGCCAGCCGTGGCACTCACCCTCGGCCGCCAGAACTGGCCTGTGCTCAAGGACACCTATGAGACACTGGCTGGGGACATGCATGTAAGTATTCTTAAACTCATCATGCACAGGATAGTGAATTCCTATTCTTAGTGTGATTGCTTGAGAGACAGACATGGTGTGGCTTAGATGAAGTTCAGGGAGCACTGGCCACTGCTGCCAATCCTCCAACCTTGCCTTCACAATCATCCTCTCATTGCAAATTAGTAATATTTATGTAGTATGTGTATGCAGGGAAAAGGATTCTCATTAGGTCACCAACAATGAAATAAATTAGATTAAGTAGGGCTTGTTCAACAGTGATCAGGTAGACTGGGACTTATCTATCAATAGTAAACATTTTAGAATAAAAAAAATTTCGAGAGTTTATCCATCAAGTTAATATGTATAAACTGGGAATGATTTTAGTGAATAACCTTGCCTCCAATACAGTGGAAGGTGCGAAGGACGCTGGCATTCAGCATCCACGAACTGGCTGTCATCCTGGGGGAGGAGATTGCCCAGAGTGACCTGGTGCCAGTGTTCAACGGGTTCATCAAGGACTTGGATGAGGTTCGCATTGGGGTGTTGAAGCACTTGGCTCACTTCCTGCGCCTGCTGAGGCCCCAGAACAGACGGGACTACCTGCCGCGCATGGACGAGTTTCTCCGCACCGACAACGAAAATAACTGGAGGTTCCGGCTGGAGCTGGCCACCCAGTTGTCAGACATCATTGACCTTTTCTCTCCCCAAGACTGCCAGACCTTCATAGCACCTATTGCCTTGTCCCTCATGGCAGACAAAGTGGTGCACATTCGCCGCACCTGCTACTCAGTGGTGAGTTCTGGTCTTCAAGTTGGTCTAGAATACCATCCACCTGTTTTATACCACCCACCTATTTTATTGTATAGAGATGAAATGGAACAACTTTTGAATGGTATTGTTGAGTATTACATAGGACCACTTCAAAATTTTTAAAACTACTATATAAACTTTCAATTTCTCAAAGCTGGAAAGATTTCAATGTAATATGAGTGAGCAATACCAAATAACGGATAAATGTTGCTGACAAGTTATTGCTTTGCAGGTGTGTCAATTGGTGAAGCAGCTGAACTGTGATGGTGATCCCAAGTATGTGGAGGCTCTAAGCAAGCAATTAAGAGAGAAGTTTGCACAGGCACCAACGTGGTCCCAGCGACAGTCTTATGCGTTCCTGTGTGGACAAATGGTGGCTGAGAACTCCCTCCACATCTCAGACTGGGTCCACCACTTCCTGCCCAGCCTCCTTGCCCTCGCCACTGACAGGGTCCCAAATGTCCGCATTGCTGTTGCGAAGATGCTCACCACACATGTTGCATGTCTAGGTGAGTGCAGCAGTTTTGTGAGGACTGAATAGTATTGCCAGTAGGCTTAGAATCGTTTGTTGTTGTGTGTTATTACCCACCTCACTGTTTTCTCTAAAATTAATTGTCTTGCATTAAAGATTTTATAGATCTCATGTCCACCTGTTGTAATATTCTGTTTAAAGATCTCTACTTTATGGAATACATGTTTGAAGATTCAGATAAAGTTTTACCATTTCTCTCTCTCTCTCTCTCTCTCTCTCTCTCTCTCTCTCTCTCTCTCTCTCTCTCTCTCTCTCTCTCTCTCTCTCTCTCTCTCTCTCTCTCTCTCTCTCTCTCTCTCTCTCTCTCTCTCTCTCTCTCTCTCTCTCTCTCTCTCTTGTATATGCCATTGCAATTTTTCTTGAAAAGAACACCATTATCTGTCATGAGCTTGATGACAAGTGAGATTTCACTGTACACTGCACTGTAATGTTATCCTATAACAAAACAAACATGTTGCTTACCAAGACACATCAGAATAACATTTATCTGTTCTTCCTCCCCAGATTTCTGTCAGAACCCTGAGAACGAAGTAACACTGCAGGTGCAGGAGGTGCTGGAGATGTTGCGGCAGGACAAGGATCGGGATGTAGGTCACTTTGCCTGCTGCCCCATGAACACCGATTGCCTGATGGATCCCCACGACCCTACCTTATAATGGAGGCTTCCCTAGTTAAGTATGCCCTGCATTGCCTTCATGGTAGTCCTGTCTTAGGCCTGTCAGAAGAAGAGTGTAGTCATGGAGTTTGCAAGTCAAGGTTGACAGTCATTCCGAGCTGTGGAGGGAGAAGCTCGAGTAAGCACTGGCGTTGAGTCAAGAGTGGTAGGTTATTTCACATTGAAAACTTGTAAATCACTACTCCTTAATTGCATACCTTGAATTGTTTATAAGTAGCAGATTACAATGTTCGGTGCATGAGCCTCGGCCGTCGCGGCCATGGTGAGATGTGAGGGAGGTAGTGGTGGTGGTGCTGTGTGCTGATTGTATCCACTGCCAACACACAGGTTGGCTGATGTGTGCTGCACCTGCCGACGCCTCAACCTGCGGAACACATCCTCTTTACTTTACTTAACTGTGATTGAGATTGCCTCCAGATCAGTGCAGTGTGTAAGTTTGGACACTTCATAGCATCCACTTTGTTAACATTTTGAGTTTTGAACCAAAGTTCATATGAGTTAGAAAGAGTTGGAAATTAGTAAGGCAATTGCTAACCAAAATGATGAGCTAGAATCCAAGCTATCTGATAATGATTGTGTAGGAAGTGTGTACATTGGGGTGTTTTGTAATGTACAGTTTATGTGAGCTAGGGAAGTACAAATATATGAGTGAAATCAGATGCTGGGTTGGTAAATGCTCACGATGACGTGGTGACGGCCGCCCTGCGTGATGAGCCGGCAGCCGTGAGCCGCTCTGCACCGCTGCCCCGCACTGGTTACCATTTTCTTTAATTGTTGACAAAGCCCCTGTGATATGCTTGGAACTTGTTCCTTCAAGTTCCATTGCAGGAAATTTATTTGATTTACCACTTAAGTAATTAGTCATATTAAATTTTTCATGTAATCACCTTATCAATGATTTGTGCTCAAGAGCTTTCTGCTACTAGTGAAAATACTGTCCATTAATTTCAATAAAATTTATTTATCTTATACCTGATGAAGGTTGAATGGAGCTACTTGAAAAGTGAGAGAAGGTCAGTGAGAGCAGCTAAATGTCTGGCTCAGTGCTCAAGTGTAGGTGACTGAGACCTCACCAGTTGTTGCTCTGCCAGTGATGCTTTCCATCTACCTAATCAAAATGTGAGACAGAAGGTGCTGGGCTGCCCCTGAGGAATGCCACAGACCAGAGACACGGCCTGGCACACCTCACTGCCCGTGCCCGTGGCCACCACTGAGGCATTCCCTCCTCCCAACCTCAAGGCCCCACACTCTGCCACAGGGATCATAACCGTCACACCCACGCTCAGTCTTGGTGGTGATGTGGTTCATCATGGTGACTCCCATCTCACTCTTAAACCACAGAGGAAATTAATGTGCAACCTATTTCTAGCAACCCTTCCTGTTGTAAGGTGCCATGCGCAACATTCTCATGAGCCCAAACCTCTCCCCAGGGGAGACAATGTGAAGTGAGAATCAAAAGTCGGCCCTCGGTCACCAGATCACCCCGTGCTGTGGGTGTGGCACTGTAATTAGCACTCACCTCAGCTGGTCTCCATTGTTCATCATTATTTAAGACAAAGCCATATATTTTTGTGTATTATCCTTGATACAAATATACCGTGCCATTTCCACTGTGTGATGCCACTGACACTGATGATGGTTTTAAATTGGTAGGTATGAATAAAAAATCACAATCTTTTTAACTTAACTGTAAATTGTCATTGTACAGGTATAATATATAATAAAAACTATAAGAAAACAGTGGTTGTGTACCTGACCCATGTGTGAGGATTGCTGGGTTGAGGATCTGCCCTCTCCAGGCACAGACTCCAAGCTCTGATGAGTGTTCATGTAGTCTTTGGGAATGTTAGAGAAAATGTGTGTGTGTAATGATAATAATAAATAATAATAAACGGTTTATTATTTAGGCAATTAACAAACTGAAAATGTACATAGGGGGTGGGGAAATACTTAACATTAATCCTAAAAGTAAGTCTAATCTAGAAGGGACTATTGATTGATGGCTCGCACCATGGTGGGAATCGCACTGAGTCTGTACCGGTCCGTGCGCGGCGCCTTTAGGGGTGTTATCTTGTGGTGTCTGGTGGCACGGACCGGGCCAGGCGCGTCAGGCGGCAGCATGTTTCTGAGACGTGGATGATGCAGTAGTCCCCTTCCAAACTTCTCCAGAGCCTCTCGGTGTGTGTGTGTGTGTGTGCGAGCGAGAGTATAAGTTGTGGGATGTTACAGAATTTAATCTAGCTCAACCCCGTTTTTTTATTTACTTTTCTTTAAATTTATGTATAATGCACTTATGTATAACCTTAATAATTAGTGTTATATTAATTAATTTGTTACTACATGTACGTGGACGATGAAAGAGAAGTCTTAGGAAAAGGAACGAAAAGTTAAGGAGCTGAGAGTGGAAAGAATGCTACCGGTGTTGTATGAAAAGACTTATGCTCCTGAAGAAGAGTGCAATATGTTGGTGAAGGATTGATATCTGGGCCTGGAGAAGGATTTAGGGAGATAAGTAAATACATACTGAAATAACGAAATATGTGAAATAAGAGCACCAGCTTTGGGAAGACATTTTCTGTTAAGATCAATAATAAATGCCTGCTTGCTGTGGAAAGTTATAGGCCTTCAAGCAGCCTATTCTGAAATATAAAGACAAAATTTTCTTCAGAGCTTTGTAATGTCTCATGTATTTGCTAACCATGCAAGAGAGATGTAAACTACACAAGATTTGTAGTCAGGATAGAACAAGAACAGATTTAAGCTTGATAAAAAGAGCACAAAGAAATTAGTTCTTAAATAAGGCAGATCGAACAGCAGAATTGATTATAGTTATCAGCTAAAGCCAGGAGTAGGGACGAGCAGGACCAAGACTGTAACTTACGTAGGGAGGGGAGAGAGAACAATTTATTGTGGAATACTATAGATATGAGCGAGAGGTAGATCGTGGCAATTGTGGGAATCATAGGTGAATCAAAGTGGCAGACTAGACGGAAGGGAGCTCCTCTGTGCTGGGATTGCATGGGAGCAAGGAGTAAAGGGAAATGATAGTAAAAGAGATGAAATGTTCCTTATTCAGGCTGAGGAAATACGCCTGAGAGGTTAGGTGTTAGACTTGTTGACTCCGTGTTCTGTTCTTTCCCACACGTTCAAGTTTCAGATTTTACAGTAATTTCTTAAATTCTGCCAAAAGATAAAAATTTCAAAGACTTACAGAAATTACTGACAATCTGGCATCTCTCTCTCTCTCTACAGTTTTTATATTATTTTTTTTTTTTTAATTGTACCAACTTCTTAATCTGTTTTTCCCTCATACTGTATCTGCTTATGATTTTTATGCGAAAAGTCGTGTTGCGTAATTTACATTAAACTGATTTCATTTAACAATGGTCAAGTTTAATATAGGCAAATTGCGTCATAAGAATTAAATAAATAATCAGTGCAAACAAACAAGGTCTTGGCGACCATCTTTTGGAATTTTTATAATCTCTTTTTCTGCTGGATGCACTATCCAGCTAATAGTGAAAGATTTGTATAGAACGTAGCACAATCATAATATCGACAGGCTGACGCATCAGCAGAGTACAGCTTCCGCTGGACACCGGGGTTGTCAACTCTGGGTACCTTAAAGCCCACTTGGTGAGAGAACCTAAAAGCATTGTTACTACCATACCTGTCCTTATCTTAGTTAGCTTACCTGTCACACACCCAGCCACCCTTAAGCATTCAAAACTCTATCCTTCCCCTACCTCACTACAACCTTCCCAGTCACTCAGCCAAAGACCCAGGCAGTAGCTCTGCGTCACACCTTACCTCTAGCTTGCCTGTCATGGCCGCCCCCTTGCTGCGAAGGAGCTGGGAGCGGCATGTCGGGTAGTTTTCCTTATCATACAGACTGGTATGGCGAAGATGCTCACCATTTGAGCTCATGTTTGATCTGCAGAGGGAGGGAGGGATGATTTGTGGTGAGAATGAAGGGAAAAGTTTTGTAATATGATAAACACTAGAGGGACAGCCGAGTGAAACTGATTGGTTAACCTTTATAAAATGGTGAACATAAGAGAAAGGACATAATTAAAGATGAAATTAAGTGGAAAAACTACGTTATATTAACAGACTGAGAGGAAGGGCTAAACTAATAGTGAAATTGAGTGGGAAAGCTTGACAGTATGAATAGAGAGGAAAAGTGTAATAATATTGAAATTGAGTGAGGAAACTGGGTAAGAGAGAGAGAGAGAGAGAGAGAGAGAGAGAGCTAAGAACATTCATTCCTCCCTCCTCTTTCTTCCCGTCAGAAAGAGGGAGAGGAAGACATGAGAGAAGGGAGAGGGGAGGGATATAGCTAATCAATCAGGACGTGGCTGGATGAAGAGAGAGAGAGAGAGAGAGAGAGAGAGAGAGAGAGAGAGAGAGAGAGAGAGAGTAACCACTTAATACAAAGTTATAATTATGTATATATACGTATGTGTAAAGCCAGCATCGTTTCCCCTTATAAGAACATTTTTTTTCTGTTTTCTGTGAAACCCGACCACTTGTAGCTCGCAAAATGTCGACATCACAGCAGAAGAAACACACTACCTTGGATTCAGAATGTATATTATAGTAAAAATAGGGAGCTAGTCACTTGGTACTGGGGATGATGGTTCTCAGGTCATATAGGCCTCGAAACACAACATATTGAAACGAACCCACCATCAAGCAAGAGACGCTTCACACCTTTGCGGGATTCAGGGCGTGTGTCGGGGAGGGAATGTGACGGCTGGGAATGGCTGCGGCTCTGTCTCACCCAGTCACTGTCAATGAGAACAGTCACACAGAGCAGAAAGAGGAAAATACAGTTTTCTTTATGTCTATATATTACACAACAGTATATAAGTCACCGCGCAATACAATCACAACACAAAGGCAAGCGCTCTCTCTCTCTCTCTCTCTCTCTCTCTCTCTCTCTCTAGTAGTAGCAGTAGTAATAGTTGTTGTTGTTTTGTTTTTCTGGTAATTATAATAGTAATAGTTGTAGCAACATACGGACCTTCCTTGGTTCACTTACCTGAACTTTAGGGGGCTTATCTAAAGGCACATACTCTAGGATGAAAATTACACAATTCTGGAAGTGACAGAAATAAAACAAGAGTTGTGTGCGGTGGTCAGTCATGCAGCTGGGAGACATTGTGGTGTCGTAGCTAAAATATATATTTTTCCAAAGGCACACAAGAATAGAAATGACAAAATTCTAGAACTGATACACACAGTAAAATACATAATCAGGAGAAAAGTTTATGCAGTTAACCAAGGAATTAGGCCCGGGTCGATCAGCTGGACGGCGCTGTGTAGCTGGACGGCGCTGTGGCCCGAGTGTAGGTTTTCTAATGGCACACAAGGAAATAAAATAAAACACAGATCGAGAACTGATACTTATAGACAGATGAAACACAGGGAAGGGGGAGCGTATGTATGTAACAAAGGAATTGTGTGGTCTAAGCGAGGGGTGAGCAGCTGGGCGGCGCAAGGTGCTGACCTAAATATAGGCTTTCCAAAGGAACACAACGATGGAAAATATCACATAAATCTAGAACTGATAAGCACTTATAGATAAAAAAAAAAAAAACACGGATAGAAGAGAAACATGTATTTAGCCAAGGAATGGTCAGAGAATGAAATGCGGCACTGTGGTGTTGTAACAAATGTAGGAACACAAGGGTGGAAAATGACAATATTATGAAGTCGACATGTCGATAAAACACAGAGAAGGAGAGAAACATGTACTTAGTCAAAGGAATATTGTCAAATAATGGAGCGTTGTGAGCGATCAGCTGGGCGGCGTTGTGCTATGGCCCAAATAGGCTTTCCAAAGGCACACAATGATGGAAAATGACACATAGATCTTGAAGTGATACATAAAGATAGATAAAAACACGGAGAGAGGATAGTAGCGTGTGTTTAGTCAAGGAATGGCCAAATAATGCAGTGCGGGGGGTGATCAGCTGGGCGGCGCCGCGGGGTGGTGAGTGTTGTCACGAGGCATCGGCAAGGCGCAGTAGCGGGAGGAGGCGGTGGGAGGAGCACGTTAGTCACCATGGCGCTCACACATTTCCTCGACCACCTTCACGCCACTGCACAATTCACCATCAATGAGTACCCGGTAAGGACAGCAGGGGATCGTGCCTCCACCCAACCAGTTAGCGTAGCTTTTGAGTTCTTGATGGTGATCTGGGCAGCACCATTCACCTTTAACCCTCTTTCCACTGTATTGTGTTTGTGTTGCCTGGGAGTGCTGGCAGGGGAGGGAGGGCTAGAGACAATGCTATGCTGCCGCGACACATTCACACAGACACCTATATATGAATACAGTGATGGAATATGAGTGATTGCCTCTCCATTGATGGTTATATTGCATGGTCTTATTTTTGGCTGAGCCCTTGAATACAACGCAGGAGGAGATCCCGTTATGCTGCCAATGCACATTAATAGTCACCTCTGTATAATAATTATATGGTGTGACATTTTCGTGTGTAGATATTACTACTGCTTGGTACATTATATTTAGCTCTTGACAATTATTCATAATCCTTGAACACAATGCAGCACCAGTTTTTGTTATGCTGGCACTGCATATTTATGTAGTCCTCAAGAAATGTGTGTGTGGTGATAGGATACAACTGTCGTGTGTGTGTGGATAGTGGTGTTGCATGGTGCATTATATTTGGCACCTGATTTGGCACCATGTGAGTAGCAGTCCTTGAATACCAACACCACAAGTCCCCTCATTCAACCAGTTTACACTGATACACTGGTGTGATGTGTGGCTGTGGGATATGACTAAAAGTTCTGTGTGAGGAGAGTAATGCATAATGTATTGTGCTGAGCACCTAATGAGTATTGACTAGGTCTTGAACACAACAACAGATCCAGTTTCAGGTAGTTTTTAGGTCATATTAACGTTGTGTTTGTAGGCCTCTGTAGCTCCTCACTATGTTCCTTTTAGTCACCTCTTATGACCAGTCTTATTATTCACTTTATTCACCTTCCTTTCTCCCTTTCATTATTCTACATATCTCTAACCCTTTTCAGCCTGTTTTCATTAAAATATCACATATAATCTGTTTGAGGATTAACCCTGAACAGACTCTCTTTAGTCTAGTTAGACTGTGCACAATTTGAATAGGAGAGTGGTATGGAAGTGGGAAGACTTTTGAATAAGTAATGAAAAGGGGTTTCAGAACAAAACCACAGTACAATAGTATTAGAAAATTTGTGTCTGATTGCACATTGTTCCATTTTTACTACATTTCTCAAGGATTTTTCCAGAAATTATAAATAAATTAATGTTCCAGATCACTTGTCTGGTGGGAGTGATATCACTGGTGGTGCTGCTCCTGGCTCTCTCCCGCCTGCAGGTTTCCTCCCCTAAGGAGATTACGGATGAGATCAAGAGAGAAATAAAAAGCAAAGGTATTACTTGCGTTGTCACTCGTATATGCTAACAATTTACCATGACAGATCAGTGTATCATGTCCCATTTTAAAAACTGTATGGTTTCCTGTCTCTTACTTAATGACTGGGAGGTGTTTCCAGAGTCTATATCTTCTTGCATTTTGCTTTCTGTCTCCTTTAGTTGACAATGTCAAGGACTTCGTGGGTGTGGGGACTCGGCCGAGGTTCCGCAAGCGGGACAAGATCTACTTCTATGGCAAGAAGATGCTGCGCAAGGTAATGAATAGTGTGGGTGTGAGAGAAGCAGTCTCTGTAGAATGGGAGGGCAGAATGTTGATGCCTGATAGAGGAGAAAGAAAATGTGCAAGAGTGAAATTTATGGACAGGAACAAATGAAGACTTCTATTTTGACCATCCCATGAGGGAACTTGCAGGAATGGGGCTCAGAGTAAATTATATTAAATTAGTGTTTCATTCTTCTGATAATTTTTTTTGTAATAAAGTTCCTTGCAAAAAAAAGTAACATATATAGAATTGATTTACTCAATTTTCTCTCATGACATGCACACAAAGTGCCGAGCCATCTCATGTTGACATAATATTCCTGTGTGTGACTCAACATTTATGCCTGGAGTGGTAACAATGTTTGGTCTGCAGGTCAAGGCCAACATCCCCACCCGGCCCGCAGCATCACGGCTCCTGGCCAAGCGTCTGGCGAGGCAGCTGCTGGGGCGCTCAGACCGAGACTCCCCGCAGCTGGAGGTGATTGAGCCTCCCATGGAGTACATGCAGGAAGATCTCACACACTTGGATCCCAACGTACCCACAGAGTTTGTGTTCATGCTGCGGAACATCAGGTGAGGCCCATTGATTTTTGTGTGTCTGTCCCACTGGCACCTAGGTGGAATGTCACACTCATTGTTTGGTATGGTTTGATTAGGTGCTCATGTTTAAATGGGTGGTTAAAGAGATTAGTTGAAAGATAAGTTCTGTTGGGTGATGTCTGATAAAAAGTTACTTATCTTTGGTTTGTTAAGTCATACCTATTATCTGCCACTGAGAACCAGTTAATGATGATGGGAATGACCCTCACCCTCAGTCCCTTGGTGTGGGCAAAGAGGACACTTAAGATGAGGGTTTAAATATCACTACATCTCCCAAAAAAGATCACATATATTTTCGTATTGTGAGCAGCCCTCCCATTTTTCATATTTTTTTTCATATATTTTTTCATATGTTTTTGCCAAAGCATTTTACCCATCTTCATTATTTCAGTAAGCATCAGTTCACATTCTCCTTAACTCATATGTGGTGTCGACCATTATGGTAGTTAGTTGACAAAGGCATGGATGATTTATATCTTAGTGTGTTATTTCAGGCTCTCATTGTGTAGCTTCTCATGATATTTGTTGATTGTGTAAACATGTTCAACTCTTGTGGTGGATTAACTGAAACACGCACACATTGTTCCTCCTGCAGCTGAGTGTTCTTTCTGTCTATCAGAGAGAAATTGATATAAGAGGGGCTGCAGCAGGAAGAAGTAAAATATATTTCAGTTGATCTATAAGCCAAGTTGAATGTTTATTCCTTTCACCAAGTGTTGGTAATGTGAGAAATATCCCTGTGAGTGTTCCTGGTGCCAGTGGCCTTGCCCAGATGCATCATGGTAGGCTAGTGGACTGTTCATTTCAAGCCGATATGTAACATGAGTTTCTACTTGCTTGCTGGTGCTAAGTGACATGGATCTTTCATATAACTTCAGGTAAATGTCATTCTTAAAATCATGATAATGTGTCCTGGAATATTTTGGAATATGTCACATTCTTCACTATACACATTGTTTGCTGGGTTATGGTGGGTGTGAAAAGGGTGGTACACACTTTTATCTTATTGTAAGCCTTTCTATAAACCTAACAACCTCATACGTCTTAGACTTGCTGGCAATCACTAGGCTGATTTGCCATCAGCAGGGTCTGTTCACAAGTGTAGATCTGTGAATCTGTGAGGTGCTTGTGGGCCATGTTATCTAGATTGCCTGAGATCTATCTATAAAAACTGTACCAACTAAATATGTTCAGATCTTTAGCTGTTCATCCAGTTACTCCACCATCATCTCAGCATGCCAGAATTACCTCAGTCTCACAGTCCTCACCACCAGATTAAAACATTCAACTTCCATCCTGCCCCAAGTTCACCATCTGTGACCTAAAGTGTGTTGTTCAGTGATGTGTTGCACATTTATTTAGTCATCTCTATCATTGTGTCTCTTTATATAATTTATAATATTTATGTATTTATTTATTATTATTATTAGGACTAAACTCCTCATACAGGCACTATATATATATATATATATCCCTCTCATCCGGCATTCGAGTATCTGGCAGCTTCAAGTATCCGGCACATTTTTCCCCGAGCCTTAAAATCAATAAAAAATCAATGTGTACTCATAAAATTGATTAAAATTCCCGCACGAGGCATACTTTGTCCCCTCGCCACCAGAGCGCACTGCTTTGCGCCACCCGCGGCCCACTGCACTATATTTACTCAGTGATTCAGTCCTGCGTGTGCACTGTTTATTGCCTGACGCCTTCATCATGCCTAAAGTTGTAGAAAAGAGGAAGCATGTTGTGCTTACACTTAAGCAGAAGGTAGACATTTGTCGACGATTAGAGAGAAGTGAAAGCAGACAGCAACTAATGGTGGAATATGGTGTGGGCTCATCAACTATTTATGACATTAAATCCCAAACGAAAAAGTTGTGGGATTACACGAAAGCCACCGACACCCCAAGGGCAGTGGAAAATCGTCACACACTGCATTATCATCATGGTGAAATGATGGACAAAGTGTTATACGAGTGGTTCAGCTTGAAAAGATCAGAAGGAGTCACAATTACAGACCCAATGCTACAACTGTGTGTTGGTGAGTGTGAGGTGGCAGTGTGGGTGGCGACGCGCGGCACGGCGATCAGCAGATCTTTGTTATGGTAAGATGCGTGAGTGTAGGGTGGTGATTGTGGACAATTTCACTTCTATTCAAGCATCCGGCAATATTCAAGTATCCGGCACGTCGGCGGTCCCGTTGATGCCGGATAAGAGGGATTTTACTGTGTATAGAGCCCATGGATTTATGAGAGATTCCCCTTAGCAAGTTCATATAGCATCATAATGGTAGGTTTTTTGTCAAATCACATGAAGGTTACTTCAGCTTTACTAATTTTATTTTCACACTGGAGAAGGAGTCATGTGAATGGCAGAAAAGTGATGTGTGTACCATCCTTAATGCAGCACTGTACTGATTCTGATCCTTGTCACACCCAGGCCAACTTTCAAGGCTAGGTAATGTATTCCTCACTCACACCACAGGCTGAAGGTTATGCTGCCTCACTTCATTCATCATGCAGACAGTGGCCACATTATAAGAACTCATGTCTTCCCCTTTCTGCTTTTTAGTAAGGTGTTCTGTTCATACACTTACGTATGCAGACCTGATAGAATGCCTTGGTAGGATCATTACATTGTTGTGTCAAGTTTGCATACCATCATATTTACTGAATTACTAAATAGCAGCAAAAAAGAAGAAATTTATCTTTCAGTGGGTGACTAACAATCTGGCCACCCTCTGTGTGGACTCTGGGGAAACAGTCAGCTCACCTTTCACAGTATTGTTGATGCACAGCAAGTATTTTCTTTAATTGTTTGCACTGAGCACATAGACAAAAAAATGCATGGAATGCATTATGGATTCTTTGCTTAGCTATAAGTTGGAATGAAGGCTGATTCAAAGCTGATTTCTTCTCCAGTTCTTTAATATGTAAGTTGAGGCAATGCTACACCAAATGATAGTTATTTAGTAAAGTTGTGCATCATCAGTATAGTAGAAGGGGGCCAGCCTCTGTTTGGCCAGAGTCTGTATACCAGTTTTGCTTTAATCAGTATTGAGAGACAGTGGTCCCTGGCCACAGGTTACTGGAGTCTCAAGTGGAGTACTAGAAAGAATATTAACATTTTGATATAGACCACTGGCAGGCAATGGCTAACATTTTTTTTTAATGGTATTTATTTAGATATATTTAGAAAAAATAAGAGTATTGATTCAGATAGTATTCGTCAGGTAACACAACTCAGTTGTTCTCTCGGCAGCTGATTTGGAAAAATACAGCTGAGCTGCATAAGATGACTAAAAGGGATGGAGGGAGGGAATAGAAGGCACCTTCCTCTGTTTTTATTCCATTCTCTCTTTAGGGTCAACCAGGCATATAATAATAAGCACATGATCACCATAATAGTGAGCTGCACTCAGCCAAATTCATCCTCACCAAATTTGTGTCTCACAAGAATGAAAACTGTTATAAAAAACTGCAATAGCAGTGGGAGTTTGTCTCTTTGTAAAGATACATGTACAGCATGGCATTGCATATGATGCTATGGCAATGTGGCTGTTCTAGATAGAGGCAGGTTATAAATGATCATCAACCTGTTGTGAAGTGCCCCTAACAGATGAGATGTTGTTGCCTCTTGTCTGCTGCAGGTGTGTCTCCAGGTACTCCTGCCATCTCTTTTGTACACTCCTTCAGGGGCACCTTCAGCCTGTCCTTGCCTGTGCCTTTTTCAACATCACATTACTTTCTTTCATGGCCACAGAATATATCTTGGCTTTGCACTGTGCTGCCTGACAAGTGTTTTGAAAAAGATATTTGGCTTGGCTTAGTCTGGATCTTGATGGGATGGAATGTTCATGCATTTGTCTGGAGATATGATAAGCAAGGAAGCAAGTGTTGTGTTCATACAACACAAGGCTCTCAAATTTAAGCAAACTAAAGGGTGTTTGTAGCTGTAAGAAATGAAAGGGAATTATAGTTCCTTTAGAAACCTTATTGCTACTTGTGGCTTGAACACTTGCTTCCAACAGTATCCATGGAGGTTTAGATTTGTGATCACGCTTGGAAAGGTCTTATTTAGGTACTGTCCTGTACGTATGATCTTCATCTTACCCCATCACCATCCACTTTGTCACTGCCTTGTGTATGTGTGTGTGTATGTGTGTGTCTGAGATGCATTCATTTCCACCATATGGCTGAGGATGCATCTGTTACATGGTTTATTATACATTTGTATATTTCTTTTTTGTATGGTTGACATGTGTTAAGGATTTTCATGGATGCAGACTGGTGGTGACTGGTAACAGCTTGTCCTCAGCTTTCAGTATTATGTTTTGGGAGAATAGTTTGTCAGTAATGGAAATAGACAAAGGTTTTGACTATGGAGAAATAATTTTCTAATGTTTTTTCTTTCATATAAATTATGATGTGATTTTATATTTATTTTAAAGGAGATATATTCTCATAAAGCAGTGTTTATAGTTGTGGCTGCAAGGCAAATGGGCAAAAGTGCTCAGAAACTGTGTGTGTGTGTGTTTGTGTGTGATGGAGTGGATGGGTGTGGCTGTACTGTTATTCATGGACCTTGGTCTTTGCAGAGTGTTTGGCCATTTTGACACACCACTGTTCCTGGAGCTGTGTAAGAGTTTCCAGACAATTCATCTCTTCAAGGGACAAAAGCTCTTTTCTATTGGTGAGTTATTCATGTTCAAAGAGAATTACTGTTAGGACAGCTGTTACTATGAGCAACTATTAAAAGATAGTATTTCATCACATCTCTACCTCCTCTTATGTTCTCTAGTGAATTGATAAAAAGAATCAAGTGCTGGCTACCTTTTCCCTCATTCTGGCCACCCTCTTCCTCACCTGCCACTGTGCTCCACAGGTGATAACGATGAGAACATCTACATCGTGCAGAAGGGAAGGATCAGCGTGTATGTCTCCGAGCCCGACGGCAGCACGTTCTCCCTGAAGGAAGTCCTGCCAGGGGAGTCCATCATCTCCCTGCTATCCTTCTGTGACATCCTGACGGGCCACCCCCAGCCCTACAAGACCATCGGTGCACGTGCTGAGGAGAAGTCCATCGTCATGAAGATTCCTGTGGAGGCTTTCAGGGACGTGTTCAAGAAGTACCCGGAGATGTTTGTGCGAGTGGTGCAGATCATCATGGTGCGCCTCATGAGGGTCACCTTCACTGCCCTGCACCAGTACCTTGGCCTCTCCACGGAACTCATAGACAAGGTGACGGCTGTTGGTAGGATGTGGCTGAGGGAGATTGTTACTATTATTATTTATTTTATTTTTTATATTTTTTTTATGTAAGAGGGTCATTGGTCAAGGATGACAAAAAAGAGTAAAAAAAAGTTGTCACTGAGCTGCTAATCCTAAAAGAAAAGTAAAAGATGTCATTTAAAATTAGGAATATATTTTTGCCTGTGTTTTCCTGGAAAATAGTACTTTATGCAGTCAGAAATACCAAAACTAACAAGTGTTGTTTATCAGGTGCCACGGAGAGATAGTGGAGGCAATCTGGTGCCTTCCCTTGCCTCGCCCAACAAGGTGAAGCGAGACAGTGGCTCCACACCTGATGGGGAGGAGGAAGGGGGAGGGCCAGGCACACCCGTCAGGCAGAGCAGTGCACGCAAGATTGTTCTGGTGGACCCCAAGGAGGAGACAGATGATGGGCACTCCCTCAGGGTGGCCACTGAAAAGTTCCAGGCGCTGCTGCACCTCGACTCAGATGAAATCCTGCGGGACTCGGTGGAGGTGCGGGATGTGCCCTCGGGGTCCTTCCTCATGAAACAGGACTCCATGCAGGAAACTGCCCTGGTCTATATCCTGGTGGGGACTCTTACAGTGTCCCAGCATGAACCTGAGGGAAATGAGGACGTTAAATTGTTCACCGCCTGCCCAGGGGACCTGGTGGGGGGCCTTGCGGTGCTCTCTGGCGACCCGTCCTTCTTCACCGTGAAGGCCAAGCATGGGGCACGCATCGCCACCATCACCAGGGCCACGTTCTTCAAGTGAGTCCTGCCTTTGCCTTACTTTACTGTCTTGTCTGGTAATCCTTCTCCCCTTGAAATGTGCTGCCATATGACCTTGTTAGGGCACATGAAGCCTTTCACTGTGATTTGAAACAATTAACATGACCAAAGGTAATGCATGAAATGTTTATAAGCATCTGCAAGAAAGAAGAGGATTAAAAGTAATGGTTTTTTGCAGTTTGTATTCAGAAGTGGCTGTAGAACAAGTAAAGATGTTTTAAGAAAGGTTATTAATTAAGGAAAGGTGTTCCAAATAGCAGTGAAAGGGTTAGATTAATCCGCTAATGATTTTCTCTGAAACTGTGTTGTGGTATTTACAGCAGAGGGAATTGAGTCAGCTTGTAAATGAAATTTATAGAAGAGAGAAATCTTGAGAGTTAAAGGGGTTTGGTATGTAGAGAGTGAGGTGTGTATTGATATAAAGCTTGGATTAGGAGGTATTTATGTAGAGAAGAAGCAACATAACACAAACAGTCTTACAAGAAAATTGTGATGTTAACTGTGTGTGCCATTTGTTGCATATAGGATAATTAAGAAGAACCCAGAGGTGGTGCTGCATGTGGCCAACACTGTCATCCGCCGGCTGTCTCCCTTCGTGCGGCAGATAGACTTTGCCCTGGACTGGGAGCACCTCGAGGCCGGCAGGGCACTCTACAAGTAAGTCGTTGAATGCTGCCCTTCTCCTAGAGTCTTGGCTGACTTTCTGGTAATTATATGGAGAATAGACTCTTTCTCTCCCTTTTTCTCTCTCTTTTTCTCTCTCTCTCTCTCTTTTCCCAGGCAAGGGCAGACTACAGACTCGACCTTCATTGTGCTAAGTGGACGCCTGCGGTCGGTGATCACTCACAAGGATGGACGCAGGGAGGTGGTGGCCGAGTACGGCAAAGGGGACCTCGTGGGGATTGTGAGTCACCTTCCTCCCTGCTGATGGGGCAAAGGAGATGTGTAGTTGTGATCCCACTATTACAAGAATGATAAAGGTCAATTAAAATCCGTACGAAGGAGAATGATTTAAAGGATACATGGAGTGAGGGGTATTCCTTACAAGAAGAGATTCATGCTTTTTAATTTACATTCTTTAGAGACGGAAGGTTTAGAGGATCCTGATAGAGGTCTTAAAGTGGTGTATGGGATATAACAAGGGTGACATAAACATGATTCTCAGGATCAGTAATCATAATAGAAAAGAAATAGTGGGTTCAAGCTTGAAAAAAGTTAGATTTAAAAAGAGGAAGAAATAGGTGCTAGAATAAGAGTGGTAGATGAATGGAATTGACTCAGTAATCAGGTTGTTAGTGCTAATTCATTGAAGAGCTTTAAAAGAAGATTAGACAAATTTATGGATGAGGCTGATAGGCAGAAATAAGTAGGCATATTTCATACAGGGATTGCCACGTGTAGGCCTGATGGCTTCTTGCAGCTTCCCTTATGTTCTTAGGTTGTTATCTGAGCCTGATGTGTTGTGTTCAAACAGGTGGAGCTGCTGACACAGACTGAGCGTAGCACCACCGTCATGGCCGTGAGAGACTCAGAGTTGGCCAAGCTGCCTGAGGGACTCTTCAACAACATCAAGCTGAAGCACTCTGTTGTGATGACCAGGCTTATCAAACTCCTGGGTGAAAGGCTGCTAGGTGATTCTTTCCTTTTTTTTTTTTTTAAGCTTTCATTTCTCAATCTCAAGTCTCTTGATTGATTTCTTAGGTTCTCAGGTCACTCTTCTATTTGTCCCTCATTCTTTAATTCTTTATATGTCAAACCAGCTAATAGGTTTTATGTTAAGATGTGTGCCTCTAGACAAGATTATGTTATTATTATTATTGTGTGTTTTATCACTGGTGCCCCCCCAAGTGCATGATGTTTAGGCTTCATGCACTGCCAAAATTATCTATAAATCCATCTTGTAAAGAATTGTAGATATGAAAATTTTTCACGTAATTTTCCTGACAATACTTATCTGACTGTGTGTCTTGTCCTGCATGATACACTCCCAAAATTATCAGTTCATTTTGTCATGCATTTTAGATCTTAAGATTTTTCCATGTGATTTTCCTGGCATTTCTTATCTAACTATGTGTCTTGTCTTGTGGTGCAGGGTCCTGGAAGTCCACGCCTCGCATTCCGCTGGGCCTGCAGGTGGAGCAGAGGCCTTCACAGAGTAACTTTTCCACCGTGGCCATCGTGCCTGTCTCAGAGGATGTGCCTCTCTCACAGTTCACATTGGAGCTTTATCATTCCCTCCTTTCCATTGGTAAGCTAGAGTACATTGTTTACAGCTGTCATCTTTTTTGTAGTGATCAAGTGATTCTTAATTTTGCATGCCAGATGTTTATTCATTTAATTTCCACAGCTCTTCCTTGTAAAAATTTAATCTCTTCAGTATATATATTTCCCAGCCTTCAGCATTCTTATCTTTTGTCTTTTAAACTTGGGATATTATGATGATGAGCAAAGCTGAAAGATGCTAAGCTGCTTGTGTTGATGCAAGATGTGGTGAGACTGACATTTTTGCTCATGGAATTTAGGTTGTTGTAGGGCTGACCTTATGCTCTTGAAATTTAGGTTATTGTGAGTTAAAGGGCAAGTCTGAAAAACGTAAAGCTGCTTGTGTTGATACAGGGCCCACAGTGAGGCTGACCTCAGAGTACGTGGTGCGGTCAATGGGCACCAGCATCTGGGAGTCTGCCAATAAGTACCAGCTGGTGTCCTGGCTGGGGCACATGGAGGACCAGCACCGCGTCACACTTTACCAGTGTGATGCCTCCCTCACCATCTGGACACAGCGCTGCATCCGCCAGGCTGATGTCATCCTCACCGTGGGATTGGCAGACTCAGAGCCGCAGATGGGCAAGGTGTGCTGTTGCTGTGTACTTTGAGTGTTTGTAGGAAATGTCTGACATTCCTGATATTACACAGGATGGGATTCATTGTATAAAAAGCTCATTTCAACCTCAATAAGTAGGATATAGAATTTCTACTCTGAAAAGAAAGATTCCTCATAGAAATGTGCATGCAACACAACCAACCACACACCTTATACCCAAACCCACATACACTGATTCACATCCAACCTATAGTAATCCTCAGTCAGTAATCTATAATATGACCACAGATAGAGAAGCACGTTGAGAAGATGGCAGTGAGGACCCAGAAGGTGCTGATCCTGCTGCATCGAGAGGACGGTCCACCACCATCAGGCACTGTGCGCTGGCTCAACATGCGGTCCTGGTGCCAGTCCCACCATCATATCCGTGCTCCCAAGAGGGTCTTCCATAAGAGAACCCCTGCCAAAATTGCAAGTGTGATGACTTGATTCCATAATTATTCTTTTCTTATAAATGCTTCAAAAAGGAATAATAATAAATACATGTGCTTTTTAATCAAGTGTGCTTGGAAGTTTGCTGACTTGTACCCCCTCCACAGATTGAGTATTACACAGAGCGAGTGTTCTCCACGGAGCCCAACATCCACAGTGACTTTTCCCGCCTGGCCCGGGTCCTCACCGGCACCACGGTGGGGCTGGTGCTGGGGGGTGGTGGGGCGCGAGGGGCAGCACACATTGGCATGATCAAGGCCATCAAAGTAAGACCTTCCTCTCTGTCTGGAAACGTTTTCATTCCAGTTTGACAAACCATTACTTTCAGTCGCATCACTTATGGTTCAATGTTTGAAGTGTTTTTGTGATAACATATTATTTGCTGGAATCTTTTAAGTCTGAAATTAATGAAAATTTTCTTTTTTGATTATCTATAAAGACATTCACACAGTCATTATTCATTCAGACAGTGTCTTTAGTAATCGTCCACAACTTTAACTTATATGAATATAAGAAAATGTTCATATTAATGGGTAGTGTAAGATGTGTTTACAGAGTTTATAGTTTGATCAGTGTGTGAGGATTACATGTCCTGTGGTGTCTTTCTAGGAGGTGGGCATTCCCATCGACATGGTGGCTGGAGTGAGCATCGGGGCGCTGATTGGGGCACTCTTCTGCCTGGAGGGGGATCTGGCACGTGTGACACAGAAGGCCCGGGAGTGGAGCATGGTGAGTGTGGCAGGCAGCGGTGGCCTTTTCCTGTATAGATTGATGGTTCCTCACAGTCCTCTCAGACCAGAATGACCTCCTTCTATATAGACCGATGCTTCCTCTCAGACCAGGGTGTCCTGTGGTGCATGTGAAGGTGAATATGGTGAAGTATATGATAGAAGTGATGCTGTAAGGTATAAACTACTAGAATGAGGGTGACAGTTGTGCAAATAATGGTAATAGCTTGTTGTGGCAGGAAACAAGGCCTGGCCAAATGTTTTCCCTCTGCACTCATAAAAGCCAACTAAAAGAGTGAAGAGACTGGGATTCCTTTTTTATGTAGACTAGATGTCTTGTCTTAGCTTCCTCCTGGTAGGGGAATGTCAGGTCTGGTATGTAGGCAGATAGAAAAGTGATAATAGAACAGCAGTGATCATGTATAGATTGTGAAAGCCATTACCAGCTGTGTCAGCATACCCACACATCCATCTCTCTTCCCTCCCTTCAGAAAATGACACAAATCTGGCGGATGGTGTTTGACCTGACCTATCCTGAGGTGGCCATGTTCTCCGGTGCAGGCTTCAACACCCTCATTCACGAAGCCCTTGGAGACACCAACATTGAGGACCTGTGGCTTCCTTACTTCACCCTCACCACAGACATAACCGACTCTACCGCCCGCATCCACACTCACGGTAACCCCCCCCATCCCCCAGCTGGGACTAGTTCATGGCAGGCAGATAGGTAGCTGTTGACTGACAGTTTGATGAAGTGAGGGGTGGGTGCAGGGAGGTACAATTGGCTCCAGGAATTTCTGTACGCAACACAACAAGGTGAGGGTGATATCTGGCATAGAGAAAGAGGAAATACAGAAGTAGGCAGGGAGTTTCAGAGTTTACCTGAAAAAAAAAAAGGATGAATGATTGAGAATACTGGCTAACTCTTGCATTAGAGAGGTGGATAGAATAGAGGTGAGAGAAAGGAGAAAACCTTGTGCAGTTAGCATGGAAATAACACCTATGCTAGATGTTGCCCTTACCTTGCTGTGATGTATACCAAAATTCTTGAAGCCAACAGTACCATAGAAGGTTTTTAAATTTTGAAGCATTATGAGTACAGATGTAGGGAAGCAGATGTGATGCAGAAAATGGGAACTCTCCTCTTGCTCTTTAAGACTGATTAATGAGGTTATCCCTTGTCTTCAAAAGCAAAGAAAAGGAGGATTCACATTTTCATCATTGTGCAAGAAACTTTTCCTTAGGTAGTTATGGGCCTGTTGGTATTGCTAAAACCTTCAGTGTGTAGACTCAAGTGGCTGATGTATCAAGTGTTGGGGATTGCCTACCAGTATTTTGCCATCTTGCTACAAGGAGCTATGTGGTGGCCAGTGTGTGGTGCTCTCGTCACCACCAAAATATTCCCAGCACACTTGAGCATGATTGCCCCAAAGTACTGCTTAGTTATGTTCCTGAAACTTATTTAATCTTTTACATATTAAGTTAAATGAGCTATAGGTCTATAAATAGCTGAGCAGAATGTTTGGAGGTATGGTTTTTAAGAATCGTGTACAGAGCATGGAGGAATATATTAAGCTGCATTATCATAACTGCATTCTTAAAGTTAATAATAATAATCACATAATCCTGAGATGAGATCAGGTACCCAACATTCATTGCTTAGATAAATGGAGAGCTGATTTTTCCCTGAGCCTGCCAGTTCTGTGAGTGTTGACCGCTGCTCTTTGTTGCTGTGACTGAGATGTGTCCCCCTCGTGTTTGTCTTGTCTCTCCTCTGTGCGAGTCCTAGAGTAGTTCATTTTATGGTTTTGTTAGTTGTTCTCCCCTCTTCCTTAAGATTCCTGTGTGTGTGTGTGTGTGTGTGTGTGTGTGTGTGTGTGTGTGTGTGTGTGTGTGTGTGTGCTTGTGTGAGTGAGCATGTCTTGATATACTTGTACACACAGTAAAGCAACTGTTTCTCAGTCATGTTGTGTTGGCAATGTTAATGATAGACTCTAAGAATGATAATGAATATGAGTTATGCTGCCAAACAAGACTGTTCATTTACATTGTCATTCATGTCATATCAGAGTATTGAGTATTTATTGTTCCCTTCCATGCTGTGTGTACACGTACATAATCTCTGCTTTGAATCCAAGCCAAACAGTCTGTGCGACTCACTACACTCCCTCCCCACACACTCCCCCCACACACACTCCCTCCCCACACACCTCCTCCCCACACTCACCACCCTTCCATTTTATTGTCCACCCACTAAACACTCCAGAATTAGCCTCAAGTACTTCCTTTATCAGACTGAGACACCTCCCTGTGTTGTGTTGTAAGCTGCAGATCCAGCTGTGAGGAAGTGCATACAAATCAATGTATACTTATATCACAAGTCTTCATTGAGAAAAATGTACATATCATATTAAAGTGTGCCAGCTTTGAATGGTAATTACAATTAGTTGTGCTTTTAGTCGGGTGTATAAAGATAAATTTTGTGTGAGATTTGTATGGGATTATATGAGTAAGGACTTTCCTGCCAATCCTTTAGTAGGTTGAGATGGAACCCTCTCTGGGTCACACTGACAGGCTCTTGAAACATTCTGAGTATTTTGGAGGATTATCAATTTTATCACATGTTAGAGCTGTGGTGAGAGTGGATACTATGGGATGTTCTGAGACAAAGGGGTCTGGCTGTGGTGGCATCATTGTGGGCATCTGTGCAGCATTCCCTGAGTGGCACTTAAGTGATGCTTGTTGACGCAACATGTCCATAAAGCTTGTGAGTGAAGCAAGTTGGTGGATTGTGCTGGGGATTGATCCGAGTGAGAGGATCCCTGTGTGGAGGCTTGTCCAGAGTGAACCTGCAGGAGTGACAGTAATGGATGATTGAGGCAGTGTGCCATCCCAGTATGTGTTCATTGATGACAACCAGATTTTCTATTTATATTTTGGGTGTAAAGCTTTCAATTTGTTAAAAACATCCACATTCATTTATTTTGTATACTGAAGCACTGGGTGTATGATGCCTAACCTGGGACTAGACTTGTGTCCCTTTGTAAATAGAGGCTGTGAATTGTGTGACTGAAGAATGAGTGAGGATGATATGAAGCTTAGGGGAAAACAGCTTACACAGGGGTGGGGCCTGTAGTGGGGATGCTTGAGGGGTTGAAGGCAGCCCTAGGAAGAGTAGACCCCAGTACTGGAAGAGTTGAGACCAGCATAACAAGCACAAGGCCTGGTCACAGTTTGCAGCATGTTTTAATATAATACTGAAGGTGAAGTAAGACTAAGACACCTTGTGAGTGGTATCTAATTAGTAGTAAAATTACCTACTGATTTGTAGAACATGAGCTTTTCTCAGTGATTATGCTGATTGAAAGTCATGCCATTACATACCATTGTGCCAAAGTGTACCAATATTTTGCTTTTCATTTTTAATCAAACTGTAAGCCATTAGACATTTGATTTAAGTTAAGGATTACACTAATTCTAACTGTAGAAGGTGCCAGAAGTGGTGGTAGGCGTGTGTGGTGGTGCCGGCCGCCACAGCAGACAGACCTAGCTGGGGTATTAAGTGGCCATGGGTGTTGCAGGAAGCACTTGGCGGTATGTGCGTGCCTCCATGTCCCTCTCTGGGTACATGCCGCCCATCTGCGACCCCCAGGATGGACACTTGCTTCTCGATGGCGGATATGTCAACAACCTGCCAGGTATAGCTAGGTTATGTGTGCTAGACTTCACCACCACCACCACCACCACCATCATTACCACCATTACCACCACCACCACCCATCCTGCTGCCCACAGCCTCTTGCAGCACCATAGATATTAAAATTAGGAGGTTCTGTTGCATGTTTTTTTTTTTTTTTTTTTTTTTTTTTTTAATTGTGTGAATTTCTGATGATAAGTGTCAAGGGTATAAGAGAGGCTTGGTTTCTGATGATAAGTGGCAAGGGTGTAAGAGAGGCCTATATTGAATGTTGCTGGAGTGGTGCTTTGGTCAGCCCTGTGGGATCTTGAACATCTTTGGACTTTTCCCTTCATGTCTGAATGGTGAATTCTCTCTCTTCTAGAGTGTAAAAGATACTGCTGCTGATCTTACACTGTAATTTTCACATTCTTTTTAGATTCCTTTCATGACAGCTTTTATGTTTGATTGCATACACATTTCAAATTATATATAGTCATAGATCCAAGTGAATTTTGGTGAGTATAATCCTGTATAAAGTAATGTGGTGGCTCGGCTTTTATGAAGTTCACTTGAGTACTTTGTGAGAATGAGCATCATGAGGTGTTAGTCTCCTGAAGGCAGTGGGCAGTGCAGTGCAATGTGTCACTTTTGGCATCACAAGGAGAGTCATGCTAGAAGGTTTTGTGTTGTAGATGAGAGGCAAACACTGTGAAGTGTTTATCTATCCATCAATGATCTGATGACATAGAGGCATTGGGGCAACATCTGAAGGTAGGTGGGTAAAGTGTTGTTTTGTCTCAGTCTTGGAGCACAGCCTGCCTCTGGTTATGGTGCATCTCTCCACTCACTCATGGTAGGGTATGGTCTAATTGTAAGTCATTTTACAGTCGGGTTGTTTCCCCTGCTAGACTGGCTAGGTAGTTTATGATTAAAGCATGCTACTACATCTGAGTAAATTTGAAAAGGCATCTTGCACTGTTAAAAGGAATATGACAATGAGTTGACTGGAAATGGCAAAATGGAAGTGATTGATTGATTGGATGAAGGCACAACAAGACCAGTCATGGTAATACATATTGTAAAATTATTTTTGCATTAGATCTAGGCATAAAGGTTAACAGTGATTATGAGTTGCACAAAAAATGTTTGATATAACAAAAGAAAAGTCAGTGAAAGCTGCTCAGATAGTTAGAGTGAGAAAACTGATCCTGAGATGATGTGTGGGTGAACATTATAAGCTGAATGTGTGTGTGTGTGTGTGTGTGTGTTTACACTTAAGAGAAAGATAGCAAGGTCAGTGATTCTTATGTTGTGATTTCGAAATTTAAAAATACTGATTTTTTAACTCCCCATTACTGTGTTGTAGTGTTGTACTAACTATTACGGTAGTGGGATGTTGCTTAACCCAGTAACTAAAACAGGCCATCGCCAGGCTGATGGTCATTAGGAGCAGAGCGCGTTGCTGCTGTCCTTGCATCACTGTTGTGTGCTGCCCAAGTTGTAATTCTGGGAGAACAGAATGACAACTGTTTGTTTTTAAAATGCTGTCTTCATGCATGGCCAGATTTTTATATGAAAGATAGATCACTGTTAGATTACTATATATTGAGGATATTCCAGTACATAGATTACGAGTGGAATTTGACAAATCTTTGTTAATACATTCACATCATACTGTGAATCCAGTCACAGTGCTTTTGCAACACTGTTTCAATAGACAGCAGGATACTAAGAGTTTGTTGATAATGTTAAGAACTTTTCCTTGCTTAGTAGTGTTGGTAAAAACTTGTCAGGGAATGCTGAGTAATCTTTTTATTGGTACTTGATACTTAAAGAAAAAAAAAATCTGGTTGCTTTACAGAAATTTATGTTGTAGTCATCTCTCAAAATAGGATTCACGGAATAGATGATGATAGCTGGAAGACAAATTAATATTCAGGTGAGAAGGGATCTGTTAGTTAAATCTGAAACATGCCATATTGATTTAATGATTTGTAACCATAAGAAAGGAAGCAACAAAATTATTGCATGATACAGGTGGAGAGAGAGAGAGAGAGAGAGAGAGAGAGAGAGAGAGAGAGAGAGAGAGAGAGAGAGAGAGAGAGAGAGAGAGAGAGAGAGAGATTGTGATGATGAGGAAGAAAGAATGAAAAGCTGCAAGGTGCATAGGTTTCGATGGAAGGTTTGGAGTGTTGTGTTGTAGAGGCTCAGGAGGGATGGGAATGTGTTACTAGCTTGTGTTGTGAATGAGGAGCACCATTTGTGTAATCCTTCACAAACCACACCACCCATGTCAAGAAGCTTATTTTCATTACTGGAATAATTTGTGCTTTTCTAGTAAATCTATTTTGTGCCATGAAGATGATATTAACTTTCATTACTAGTTATTTATATACCAGACACATTCTGGTGAGAGGAGTAGCAGAGAGTTCATACACACACACACACACACACACACACACACACACACACACACACACACACACACACACACACACACACACACACACACACACACACACACACACACACACACACACACACACACACACACACACACACACACACACACACACACACACACACACACACATTTCCTAAAACTAAAGTTAAAGCCAGCCATACCTTTCAGTAGAGAGGACAGCCCCTCACTGTCCACACTTGCTTGAGAGTCAGGCACACAGGCACTCCCAGTGACCACATTCTGAAACACTTCTGTGCCGCACCTCCACTACATTCAAAAGGCTCTAGATGAAGTTACACAGGTTTTTAAGGATGTTTTTATGATTCTAGTGACAGATTAACAAGATTTCCACATTAATGATAGGAGAAATACTCTTAAGAACCCAGCTAATCATCTCTGTGGCCTTTGAAAATAGTCTTGGTGAGAGAGCAAAGCATTTCAGAATCCAGGCCCAGGTCTCTCTGCAGTATTGATGGCATTAATACAAGTGAAACATATTACTGAAAATATTAACACTACTAACCATGGAATATGTTTATCGTGGAGCTTACCATAACCGTGAGGAGGGAGCTGTGAGGGAGTGGAGGACACACCACTAACATTGTTGTTGTTTGCATGTTTGTGCACTAACCCCTACACTTTCATAACATGTACTCATTCCTTTCCCATCTCCTCACCACCCTTTATAGGACCTGCTTCCTTGCATGATTCTCCATGTGTAGTAGTAGTAGTAGTAGTAGTAATAGTAGTAAGTAGTAGTAGTAATAGCATATCCATACTTATGTTCGTGTGTGTGTGTGTGTGTGTGTGTGTGTGTGCATAGATGAATATTGAGCATTTGTGTGTGTGTGTGTGTGTGTTGTAATGAGATGGCAGCATCTCCATGTAAGGAAATCTTGTGTCTTCTTTCCATCTCTCAGAAGGGACACTAAACGTTATCCTGAACACTGCAGCAGAGACTTTGGCAAAATGGCAACATACAAGATGGATGTAGCTGGAAAGAAATGAGATACACATGAATACAAAGGCAAATTTAGCCATGACTAATATAAAACATATTAATAGCAATAATCCTTTTGTATTTGGAGCAGACTACATTCATGTTCAGTTTGATTATAGCATGTAAGACACAGATTCTAGCTTTGTTAGTTTAGAAGCAGGAAGATCCTACCATGGAAGTCTGTGTAGCCATCTAGGGTAACCAATGTAGGCAGTGCAAGATTTAACAGGAGTAGGCTAGCAGTGGTAGCAGTAAGGTACACCACACAGCACCACATGGCTTGTCCATGCCCTTGTAGTAGTAATGCATCAGCCTCACTGTGGCATGAGTGACTCAGGGTGTGAGTGTGTGGGCAGCAGCCTGTTGTGGTGGTGTGTGTGTGTGTGTGTGTGTGTGTGTGTGTGTGTGTGTGTGTGTGTGTGTGTGTGTGTGTGTGTGTGTGTGTGTGGCACGTCTCTGACCCGTCCGTCCCTCACCTCGCCCTGCCAGGAGTGGTTTGGCGTTACGTGCGTGCCTCCATGTCAATAGCCATGCTGGTTCCCCCCTTACCAGATCCTGTCGACGGACACTTGCTTGTTGACGGTTGCTACATCAACAATGTGCCAGGTAAAGTAAGGTGGCATGCTGCCTTGGTGGTGCTGCTCAGATGGTGTCTGGTGATGCAGCACACTACCTTCAAGCAGTGTATTATGGCTCAGTGTGAATAAAACTATTAGTTGCTAGGCAGGAGTGGTTGCAGATACAGACAAGTGACATTTTAGGATTGAGGTACATTACCTAAGAGAGTGTTCATAAATCAAAAATTTGTGAAATAGGATGAACTACAGATTTTTTTATTTTCCATGAAATGAAATATTCAGTATTTATAGGGAAATCTTTACATTTTCATTCATAAATGTGATTTGCTCATTTAGAAATCATGACAAAGGATAGCAGCACATATTCTATTCATAACTCCACAAATTCTGCAATTGCTTGTTTGTAAATTGCATTTCACTTGTAGTCATCTGAACTTGTTATTGATTGATAGGAAGCAGTAATAGCCATTGTAGCACATGCCAGGGAAAGAAGGTGACTGCTGGAGGGAAGTAATGGTTGCTCACACTCCTGTGCAAGGGAATGAATGTATTGTTTGTCATCATGGTCAGTTCCTATGATTCATATTTTTGGAGTCAGAGGCAATCCTCTAAGCAGTTTAAGCAACAATGTAAACATTATTATTTAGACTTGTGAAAAGTTGTGTGATGGTATGTGTGTATGAGCAGTTTTAAGTTTTGGATGAATTTAATCTAAGAATCAGAAGTTTTGACGAAGACTTTATTGCACACATCAGTGGAGGTGTGAGGAGAGAGAGGCAGAGTAGAGGTGTGGTTTGCTGTGCACTTTGGAAGGCACTCACATGATTGCCACAGGTGAGTTGGCAGCAAGTGTGGTGGTTGGTGGTGGAGGTCTCTAGCATGGTGACTCCTTGGCTGATCCTCCTACTGGTGGTGGTGGTGGTGGTCCTTGTTCTTGAAAGAAAATAGTGATCTTACCAAATATAAAGAAACATTTTCATCATCCCACAGAATTGTATAGTTTCCAGTTTCCTATCCAATATTTCCAAAGGTGGTGGTGTTCTTTGTAAGAGAAAATGATCTTAGCCAAGTGTAAAGAAAAAAATTGTCATCCTACAGAATGGACTGGTTTCAGGTCATGTAGAAATTACATAAGGTAATAAAGTGGATGCTAGTAATCATTAGAATATAAATTTTTTACCGGAAAAAATTACACAACCAGTCCGTTGTATCCAGTTTTTCACATTGGATATATGTGAGAAATACTATGTTGTGTTGTGTTGACTTGTTAGTGAAGTATCTCCCTTGTTCCCCTCTCCCTCCCTCCTCCCCCGTCTTGTGCAGGTGATGTGATGCGCAGCAAGTGGAGTGTGGGCAACATCCTGGCCATTGACGTGGGCTGCCAGTACGAGACTCGCTTCACTAACTACGGGGACTGTCTGTCAGGCTGGAGTGTGCTCTTCCGACGCTGCTTCCCCTTCAAGTATTTCCTCAGGAAGGAGCTCAAGGTGAGACTCATATGTTTTTGATGTGGTTTGTTTGTAACGCCTCAGTGGAATGATGTTGCTGTGTGAATCCGTTTAAGTAAGGCCTTGATAACTTTGTTGTTCATCTCTCAGAATTCAGTTTCCTAGGATATATCCTGCAATTAGGTACTAAATTTTGACATGGTTTTTAATGCTTCCACTGAATGATATTGTAGTGTGAATGCAAGAGATGTGGGTGAGAGAGACACTTGATGGCTAGAAGTGCATTTATTAATTAACAAGGGCCAGGGCTGTCTGACTCCTCAACAAGGGTGGTGATAGAAGTCAATTAAGGGATACTGCTGGACTGTTTGAGATGATACTGCACATCACAAGTTATTCCACTCCCAGGTGCCCAACCTCTATGACATCCAGTCCCGGCTGTCGTATGTGTCCTGCACTCGCCAGCTGGAGGAACTGAAGGCAAGCAACTACTGTGAATACATCCGGCCACCCATCGACAAGTACCAGACGCTACAGTTTGGCGCATTTGACGAGATCAAGGAGGTCGGGTACCAGCATGGCAAGACGTACTTCAGTGGCATGCTCAAGGGGGGACGGACCGTGGAGAGCATCTACCAGCTGAGTTGTCACTCCTCCTCCGAGTGTTGGCAGCACAGCAAGTCCAGCCTCAATGCATCACCTGCCAGCTTCACAGACCTCGCTCAGGTGGTGTGTGCTGTCAAGAAACCCACTGCCAATAATGTGATTGAAGGTGAGTGTGCTGTGTGTGAATGCAGGAGTTTGTTGGGAGTGTCGTGGAGAGTATCATATGATTTGCTTCTTTCAAATTTGTGGTCTGGTGCAAATTTCTCTCTAGAATACAGTCATCCCTTGTTATCCACTGGTGTGTCTCTTAACCCCCATAGATGAGGAAAATATGTGGAAAATTAGTTATATGCTATGATGCCATGTAATCTGTATACTGATAAGGTTCCCTGTGCTGTTCTAACTCAATAATAGATGGAAATAGGTAAGCATGTTTCATACAGGGACTGCCACTTGTAGGCCTGATGGTCTCTTGCAGCTTCCCTTATTTTCTTGTTCTTATGTTGTGATCCCCTCTCACAGATTCCTCAGAGGATGATGTGGGGGGCGGCTATGCCTCAGAGCCAAACACAAACACAGACTTCTTTAATAAGGTAAGTGTTCTTGGTTCCTGTCACTACTAACAAACAATACGGTGATTTATCCTTTGGGCAAAAAAATATTTACTAAACTATTGTTTTTCTGCTGTTTCATTTATTTGAAAGTCAGGTTCATGTTCACATTGGTTCAGCCTTTGTTACCTGATGGCAGTTTTTAATACCCTTCCAAGAATATCTCTGTGTCTTCTTTGGTCCTTTGCATTTTTAATTCCCTCTTATGGTAAGGAGACAGTCTGGTCACATAGCTGGCCTCAAGACTGGAAGACTACTGCCACTGTATTCGTGTGGCACTAGAAAGGTTACTCGAAGGGATGGAGGAGAGAACTGGGAAAACTTTCTCTTCTGTAATTTATTCCTGCAATGAGCTATGAGTATCTCTCTTTGATGGTGTAGAGATAAATAGATCATCTGTCCATGAGTCTTCCCTCAGCCTATGCACTTGCCTGTCCAGTGCCCTTAACACTTCTCTCATCACACCACTTTGAGCTGGCCGCATTCCTGCAGGTGTCGGAGGAACTGAGTGAGGTGTGGCGGAAGAGGACAGGCTCTCTCTCTGACAACGACATGATGGAGCTCGACCACCATGACATGTTTGACACTCACCGCAGCCGTCATCATGATGATGATGACGATGATGATGATGATGAAGATGCAGAGGCAGACAATGAGGCAGAAGATGCAGACCTCTAGTGGGAAGGGAACTAGGGAGAGAGATGGTAAAGGGAAAAAAAAAACTTGCCTCAAATTCTGAGGAAGATGTGTGAGGTGAGGGAAAAGGCTGTTTGATGTCTATTGTTATGTTTTGCTATTGTTGATAATGTTTACTTTGCTCATATAGTTGATTGGTAGTCTGGTCAGCCTGTGAAGTCAGTGCATGACAGTTCAGGGAGTCCTCAATTGCAGTTTTATTGGTGAGTCATGTACATTTTGTGGAGAGTTTGTTCACTCTAGTTTGGTAAGTCTGATTCCTATCTCCTGAACTGTCACCAAGCACAGCACCAAGGGAAGGAGGTTGTACATAATATATCATTTATCTTTAGGTTATTCTGGGCTCCTTATACCTAATATACTTGCTTACTTTATGTAAGGTTCTTACACAGCTCTTCAGAAAAAAAAAACACTTGTAAAGTTTTAAAGCTACCTATTTTTTACATTTCACACAGATTTGTATATTAGGCAGATGTGAGGGAGGAAAGGATCCTGTTTATGTTGTATGATAAAAGTATATTTTTACAGTGGTGTGAGAGTGAATGTATGGTCTGTGTTACTGGCTTGTTTCCTCACTTTGGCACTCCTTTACTGCACTCTCCTCTTTTCTGTCTGTCAATCGTCACTACTCAAGAATTGTACGACGCAGGTTCTCACTCCACAAATTTCTCCTACAGACATTCCAACCAGAGGATTGCCCCCAAAAATATTTCCCTTAATGGTGAATGAAGTTAGGTTAGGGGAATTTATCATGGAGGGAATTATTTGAGGTGAAATTTTCGTGGAGGAAGCTTTGTGGTTATGGTCTTCTCGGGTGATAGTGATGTAGAGGTTTTGGAAGTAAGGAAGTGATGTGGTGTCTCATTCTCACTGACTGGAATGGCAAGGCACAGTAGCTTGTTAGTGAAAAGTGTGAAAGGAGTAGGATTTGATCTTGGGAAAGTGACAGGTTGTGACCTTAGTGACTGGGATAGAATAGTGGTGTGGTATTTGTGAGTCGGAGTGTGAGATTGTGCAACACTGGGAAGTGGGAACAACAAGATGTCATATTGAATGATGAGGAGAAAGGACAAAGTTTGGCAGTGAAGAGTAGTCTCAGTTTTTGTACATAGAAATGACATCAAGATTGTTCAATGAGGAGAGTTTGATGTGTACTGAAGTTCACCCTGAGATGGAGAATGTAAACAAAGAAAATCGTGCCAAAAAACACTGAACACATTGTAGTGGTAGTGGAGGTCAGCACACCAGGGAGGGAAAGAATAGATGACGTAGTTGAATTATTGGGAATGATAATGGGGCCATTAACTTGGAGAGAAGTTCTGAAAACATGATTTTCTTGCTTTTAAGAGATGGTGTATATACATATATTTTTAGGACTTCTCTGTGTATTGAGTGTTTGCTGCACAGAATGCTGAAGTTCATTGAATCTTTGTTACACACAATAGTACCTCCTTGATCAGTGCATCAAATGTTTGCCATATAGACTATTTCTCCTCAGAGTGTGTTTCCTGCACCGGATATTTCTTCTTTACAAATATGTTATAGATTTCCTACATAGAATGTTGTGTACTTTTAAAAGTCTATTGAGCTTTACCTATGCATAATATTGTGTTATCAGAGTCCATTAAACATTTTGCCATATCTTTGAATAGTACACTAATAAGCAGAAGCAATGGCCTTCACTGTGTGCAGCAGGCAAGGGACTCCTGCCCAGTACACACTCTGCTACCTGTGGGAGAAGGAACTGGCTGCTCCCTAACCCTTATCTTTCCTTGCAGGAAGGAGTAACCAAAGTTGCTTTTGTGTGTGCACAAGCCCAGAAAGTGTTACCTCATGAATCAATGCAAGTGTGCTAGTCCATTTTGCCAGAGGCAGATCCACACACTGAAGGGGAGAGGCAGGGATGAGATCATAGTGAATCATTTTATCATATATTCCTAACATTTTGAGAAGAATTACGGTTGTGTATTTCACATTGCCACTTAGATTTCTGGAAAAGATTAGATGAAAAGAGACTGTAGAGACTGAAGCATTCAGATAATTTCATTTTGAAGAAAGAATTGGAGGGTTATTGACAGCCCTTTAACTCACACATCTCACTTTCCTTGGTGTTCTGGGGTCTGCCTCTGGTGTTACATCAGATACTCAGAGACAAGAGTTGTGTGATGTCTCTGCAGGAGTTGAGTGCAGCAGTATTTAAGTTATTGTCACATTTGGAGTCATTGCTCTCATTTGGCTGACCATGTAGTGAATCATTGTAGTGACAGCACTGACAAGTCATTCCTAATTCACTGGTCATCAGCTGGCTGTCGGCACTGTAAACATTAAATCATCACCACATCCACAAGTTCATTCATGTACATATACTAGTACATCATTTGAAGGAAGAAGTGTGTTAAGATAATCACTTTGTACATAATTTTGCTATCAGCAAAGTTTTACACAGCACAAAGGTTGTTGGAGGGAAGTGCCCTTTGCAGACGAGCTCTTGAACTTTACTATAGAAATACAAAGCAGGATGTAGGTCAAGACTTAATCACTTTTTTTTGGTCTGTTACCTCGCACATTTAAGAAAAGTGCAAGCAATCACAGGTTTGCCAGGATGAGCAACTTTCAGTCTGAATCAAGTGGCTCTTGGTGATATTATATTTCCTTGATTTTTTTTTAATACCTTGTCCCCCTGAATTAGCATCAAACCTCATCATATCTACCCTTGATGATTCTGTTAATGGGAGCGTAACAGTTGTGTCCTGAAGATGGCACCATATGGAAGTATCAGGCTAATGAGGGAGGACTAATGATGAAGCGCACATTGAAATGCATGTCATTGTCTGAGAGGGGAGATAAAAAGCTGTGGTACTTGAAGGGGAACATTAAGGTGGCTGTGTGTGTGTGTGTGTGTGTGTGTGTGTGTGTGTGTGTGTGTGTGTGTGTGTGTGTGTGTGTGTGTGTGTGTGTGTGAGAGAGAGAGAGTGTTGTGTTCAAATGCCACGAAATGAGAGGGTGGTGGATGACAATGCCAGAGAGAACCTTAAACATTTTATAGGCCACCCTGCCCTCCTCTGTGTTGGAGCTCGTGGTGGATGCCGCCAGGCTATTGTTGTGCCCTAATTGGTGTGTGTAATTATCAACCCGTAGTCTTTTGCAACCTGGTGGATGACTGTGTATAGTTCAGTGGGATAGAGAAGAGGGAAGGACATTGCAGGATGGGATGTAGTGGGATTCTCCCGGTCATGCTCTCCTCTCACTGGTCGGGACTGGTTTGTGGCAGTCCCAGCCAGAAGGGAGGGTGCTGGCTGTCCCCTGTGCGTGAAAATGACTCTCAGTAGCAGTCTAGAATAAAGTGCCTCTTTTTTAATACTTTGCTTTCATTTTCCTGTGTGTTAGTTTTTTTTTTTTTTTTTTTTCAATCTTATCTAATTCCATTTTTTTTTACAGAAGTGAGTCATGCTTGCTGCAGCCTGTCTTTTAACAATTCTATAATATATATATATATATATATATATATATATATATATATATATATATATATATATATATATATATATATATATATATATATATATCGGTTTGATAAAATTATATTTTATTTTGAAACCTTTCTTCTTTTTTTATTACGGACTGAATTGAGTTGGTTGTCCCCTTATAAAGTAAAAGATTTTTTTTTTTTTTTTTTACTTTGCCTTAATTTCATGTGTGTGTGTGTGTGTGTGTGTGTGTTATGCAGTAATCTCATGCTTCATGAGTGCTACAGTGGATCCGGGCCAAAGGCTGGTGGCAATAAGGGCGCCTGGCCAAGGGTGGAGGTTAGCTGCCAGCTAGCCCGCCAGAGACACCCACCACGACACAGGAGGGGAGCGGCAGAACACCAGCTCGCTTCACCGCCGTCTTTATGGGACAGACGCCGAGCACTGGCACTCTGGTCCTCAACACGAATCTGGGAAGTCGAAAGTGAAGGTTGGGAGGACGTGAGTGGAGGTTGTATGCAGGGAGGTGGCAACACGTGGAGGCCAGGGATGGACGCGCAGCAGAAGGGAGACTGCCATGCGCGTATTATTACCTTGTTCGGGCAAGTGTGTCAACCAGAAGACGTTACGTGCCCTGTACTCAGTAACTACGGTGGCTTTGACATTCTCTCTCTCTCTCTCTCTCTCTCTCTCTCTCTCCCCCTATAAGGCACGTACTCTGAAAGGCTTTGCTCTCTCGCATAACTATATTCGAAGGCGACAGGGATGGTCAGGAGGTTTCTCAAGAATTTTCTCCTGTTTATAATGTAGATATCTTGTTAATCTGTCACTAGAAGTAAAAAACAGCCTTGAAAACTTGTGTACCTTTAACTATATAGAGTCTTTCAAATGTAGTGGAGGTGCGGTGCAGAAGTGTTTCGGAATCAGTCTCTCTCTCTCTCTCTCTCTCTCTCTCTCTCTCTCTCTCTCTGTTGCACTGTTATGTTCAAGATAACACAAATATAAAGAGCATATTTATAAAGCTACGATGAACACAACACAAAAATATCATAAAGAAAATTAATAACTACAAAACACAATGAGGGTTTATTTTACAAGCATGTTACCTCATCTACCCACTTACCTACCTAAGGGTTGTATTCATAAACACTTCGCTCTGTTATCGGGATTACTTATCAGGAACGTATAGTTAATAATCTATACATCTTGTTCAACGAATATTCTGTACATGTAAATGAACAAACAAGTACCCATGAAAACACTTATCTCTCTGGTCTTTGATAATAGTTATGAATCCCAAAGCGTTTAAGAGTAATAATAAACCATATTCTGAAACACTTCTGCGCTGTACTTCGATATCCTTAAAAAAGCTCTAAGTGAAATTCCACGTGATTTTAGGGTTCCAGTGACATATTAACAAAATTTCTACATAACTGACAAAAAATTCTCTCGAGAACCCAGCCGATCATCTCCGTGGTCTTTGAAAATAATCATGGTGAGAGAGCGAAGCGTTTCAGAATACTGGATACGAAACAAAACAGGCGACCACCACTACCATCCTCAGTGCTCAGTCCCTCACGTAGCCAGTGTCATCTGAGGCGTGTGTGTTGGAAGCTGGACAGAAAGTTATTTTAATGGTCACTTGTTTGACAACCCAGACTATAAGAGGACGGCTGTTATTATTACTGAAGCGTAAGTTAAACAGCAGAGAGGAGTTTATGTTGCTAATAATGAAAAACGGTATTGGTTGATATTATGTTCGAGACAGCAGGCAGGGGAGAGGTTGACAAGACACAGATGTAGGCAGGGGGAGAGTTATGTGGCCCAAACTAGCTCTCCCGTTAGTGGGTAATGAGATAATGAGGTACTGAGTATGGCCTGTGGGTGGAGGCTCTGGTGAGGCTTGTGACTTTTTCGTGTGGCTGCCGCGCTAATTCCATACTATGGCCCACATTCGAAACGTATTGCTCCTTCACCACGATTATTTTCCAAAGGCTACATATATAAAACCGGGTTCCCAAGACTCTCTCCTGTTAATATTGTATAAATCTTGTTAATCTATCTCTAGAACCATAAAAAAAAAAAAAAACTTTAAAAACCGTGGTGTAACTTCAACTAGGCCTTAGAGATAACACAGCCGGCCATAGAGGTAACCAAAAAAATACTTGCAATTTTCAGTATTTATTAGAAAAAAAGGCATACAGGAAATATGACATCCCATTTTCTTCAAAGTAATCCCATTCATCGCTTTTGCCAACGTACGAGTTGGCAAAACTTCTAGGTGCGTAATGCCCTGGCGGTAAAAGTCAGGCGTCTTTGAATTAAAGAAATCTGTGAGCGCCTGCCGCAGGCTGTCTCATTTGCAAAGTGTTTCTCCATGAAGGTGGCTGCAGCGATATCTCCACCCTCACCCCTACCGCTTTCCCGACACGTGACACATTCATTTGCGAGTCAGTGATCACTTCTTTCCATACGACGTGAAGAACGGCAAGCATCTTTTTGGTTGTTTCCACAACAAGGTCCATTTCACACACCCTAATTATTCTAATGCCCAACAGTCAAACTACACTCCTACTATCAACGATTACTGCTCGCAGCGTAAAATAAAAGATTCTCTAAGTACCGTGACCCCAGACTATTAATTTCACGCTTCTTTTTAAGGAAAATTAGTGATTCTGACGCATAGAGAAAGGATGTCACACTTACGGGTCGCAGGATTGTCGTAACTGCCCCGTGTGGTGAAGAGTGATTTTTCAACTCGATACTGCTTTAACGATTCCTTTCTTGCTTACCAAGGGGGTCTCGCACCTTTTCGAGGTTCGAGGCTTGTGCGTTTGGGAGAAGGACTTTACCTGGAGGACGGTGAACGGCGGCTGGCTGGGACAGCTTGCAGGTCCCGGTGCGGGATAGCGATGCAGTTCTTTCATCTAGAATTATCTACAAAAGTTTTTATGATTATGAATAAATTGGTAATTACCCAGTATATACGAAGGAATCGTGCCTCAAGATGCAAGCGATGAGCAGGAGACGACATAAGCAGAGGCTTGCTTGAGTGGAGAGGTGACAAGGCTGAGAGCGATGCAGTACTGTCATCCACAGTAGAATTATCAACGAGGTTCTCATATTAAACGAATTAATAATTTTTTGATCCCAGAGAACAGTGAAGCTATTGGGACGGAGCAGAGAGCAGTCACCACCAGCCAGCCTAAGTCAAGCAGAGACGCAGAGAGGAAAGGACCACAGCGAGCCCTTGGCGCACTCGACAGCATTGCTTGCCACAAGCTTGGCTGGCCGCTGCCTCAGCCTCCTGGACGGCCAGCGCTCAGAACAGAGAGAGCAGCTGAATGTATGTATCAACCTGGGAAGGCAGTGGATTTGCAGAATCCATAGGTTTATTAGTTACTAAGTGAATAGGAGAACTGTAGATACTTTAAGAGACGGTTATTGGTCGGGTTAGAAGAGAGTTGCCGTGAACACGTTACTGTCGCTCCATAAATTCATTACGTCCACTGTATCTATCTAATGAGAAAAATCAGTGCTAAGTCAGGCTTGTTTTGCTCTATCACTGTTCCCATTTGCAGGGCGAGAATTCTCTTCACTTGGTTATAAAGACGTGAGTGTTGTTAACCTTTAGTGGTGGGACATGACGCCACTTTCTAATCTATGAAGGTTTACTCTCCAGCCAGAGCTCCTTGTTACTCTTCTCCATCATTTTATTTGTATATTCTGTTTCCTCATGAATTTATCGTAGCGTGTGGTTCTATGTGGATCTTTTCTCTCTCCCTATCAGCATAAATTCAAGCTCTCGTCTTAACAGGATATTCAGTGGGAAACATTACATTTTACTTTCTCCCTGACTTTCTTGTGGTGTTGTGGGTTGTACGTGGATCTTCACTGCAGTAGGAAACATATACTTCTGTACAGTAAAATACATCTAAGCGAGTGAGTAGCGGTAGTGGGGACTGACAAGGTAAAGAAAACGAGGCAACAGTTTGAAATAGTAAGAGAAAGTGAAACCCAAACTCTTACACGAACGAGGAGCAGGTAAACAGAGCGCGATGCCTGTAGGGGTGATTTTTCTCTCTAAACCAGATCACAGACTTGTGTTCAAAATACCAAACACCGGACAGTAGCGTAATAATAGGGTTGGGGTCATCGTCCTCGCGAGATTGTCATTATATCAATCGAGGGGAGAAATCTGACGGACGGGAAGATGGGCTACTTACTATCTGGGCACCCACCCCATCACCTCTCCTCCTTGGTACCGTAACATTATCGTACTCTGAACCGCGTTGCTCTCACTACAACTATTTTCAAGGGCCACAGAGATGATTAGGCGGGTTCTCAAGAGTGTTTGTCCCGTTAATATTGCAGAAGTCTTGTTAATATGTCACTAGAATCGAAAAAAAAAAAACACTTTCAAAGATCAGTGTCACTTTAACTAGTGCCTTTTGATAGTTGAGGTGCAATGCAGAACTGATTCAGAATAAGAACCTCGATCAGGCAAGGGAGGAGCCTGTGCAGTGCTGACGAGGGTAAAAGCTGAAGGGAAAACACCTGTTGGGTACTTAGACGAGGCTTCCCAAAACAGGTTAATGTTTCAGATTAGACAAGAATTACTAAATGAGTATATTAAGATATTAATGCCGAGCTTTTTTGTTGGGATGATTATTTTGATAGCGTCTTTGCTATAAGGCTGTTTTTATTTATTCATTTATTGTATATATATATATATATATATATATATATATATATATATATATATATATATATATATATATATATATATATATATATATATATATATATATATATATATAATTTTTTTTTTATTGTTACAGATAGTGTGATAATACGTGGACGGGGAGCAGGCGCTAGTTACTTCTTGGATCACGTGAGGACTGCCACAGGTAAGTTTTCATGTCACGTTTCCGTAGGCGATGGGTGGGGAGGAATCTTCTGATGTATATAACGTCTTTCTCTTTACTAGGCAGTTAGTTCATTACTAAAGTCATACGAAGAGCAAAAGGCTTTCTTCTCTCTTGTTAATTTGCGAATAAAAATGTCTTTCAAAATTACAATTTTAAGAAAAAAGTAGAAAAAAATATTGATGTAAAAAGCATATTAAAGTCAACTCATTATATCAACTTTTATTTCACAGCAATTTACTCCCAGTGATCTCTGAAAAATTAATGTACCCAGTAACCACCACCACCACCGCCATGACCTCGACCACCACCACCATCCACCACCATCCACCATGTGAAAGGTAAATGACAATTTTTTTTCCAAGTGTGCTTTGTCAGTAACTACCAGTTATCACGCTGCTTAAAATTAATACACTCAGTACATTGAAATAACGAGGAATTGGTCTCGAAGTTTCGGATACCAGCCTCGTATCCTGAAACTCTCTGCTTTCTCACCACGACTATTTTCAAAGGCCACAGAGATGCTTAGACAGGTTCCCAATAGTGGTTCTCCTGTTAACAATGTAAAAAAATCTTGTTAATTTGTCACTAGAAACGTAAAAACACCTTCACTTCACTTCAACCAGAGTCTTTTGATAGTAGTCGAGGTGCGGCGCAGAAGACGTGTTTCAGAATATGGTTCCTAGAAAGGTGCCATGTTGGGGCCTCGAACGTGGAATACGAGAATGGAGGGTCAAACACATTAGGGGTTCTGTAATATGGTGGGGTTGTGGGCTTGCTTGCTGTGTTTGGGTCATTATTTAATCTTTGTTATTGTTGTTTTTTTATTGTTAATATTTCTGTCGAGTTATTGTACTTTGTGGCTTTTTTTTATTTGTTATTTTCTTCGCTATCGTACTTATTCCCAAAGTTATCGTACCTTACAACTAACTACCCTTACTGTTACCACCATTACGTTATCGTACATCGGACATCTGGCACACATAAGTATACAAGAGGTATTGAATGACTGATTGAAAGTTTGGCGACGTTGCACTGAGGTCATATGACTCTCAGGGACGAAAGTGAGGCATCTTGAAACCTACAGCACTGTCTTTTGTATGTGCTAGGTAGTGGTGGTGGTGTTGGTGTGGTGGTGTGGTATATCACGAGGTCAAGGATTCTTTCTACCCTTGGGAGGAGCGACTGTGGTGAAAGAGAGGCCTTCAGAGAGAGAGAGAGAGAGAGAGAGAGAGAGAGAGAGAGAGAGAGAGAGAGAGAGAGAATGGTAGGGGTTGAGGACATGAACCACGTATATCTGGAAATGAGAAAGTAAAGGGAAGGTAAGGAAAGGGGAATAAAGACAAAATAGATAAAGGAAGGAGCGAGCGAGCGAGGAGGAGGGTGAAGAAAGGCAGAAGAAGGAAGGTAAGAAAGAGGAAGACGAAAATAAGAGAATCAAGTGAAAAGGAGATAACAGTAATAAGAAAGAGAGAGAGAGAGAGAGAGAGAGAGAGAGAGAGAGAGAGAGAGAGAGAGAGAGAGAGAGAGAGAGAGAGAGAGAGAGAAAGACAGAAAGAGAGATTACCACAACCACCACCACCACTACAACCACCAGCACACTCACCATTCACAGTACGATATCTTTGACCACGAGTACGACGGCGACTACGACCCTGCCATTACGATATTCCGATCACGAGGGGCCTCCATAAACCTCGTGGTGGAAGGGGGCGTGTGGGGAGAATTGGAAGGGTGGCTGTGAAGTAGAAAGGAGAGGGGCCATACGTGGTAAAGGAGGTGAAGGAGGTATGGGTACTCGTGTGGGTATCCTAGATGAATACCAGTTACGAGAGAGAGAGAGAGAGAGAGAGTGGGGGGGGGGATGGAGAGAGAGTGAGAGAGAGTAGGCAGGTCGGAGAGAAATCATTGACAGAGACAAGACTGAGAAAGGAAATTTAAAAAGGGACAGAAAACACGATGAAAAAAAAAAAGATTAGGATTAGTTAACTTTTAGATTTGCAAACTAAAATTAATAAAAAAAAGAGAGACGAAAGAAACAAAAGAATGAACGGATGAGAGGGAGAAAGACACATGCAAACTAAAAAAAAAACGCTAAAAGAAGAAATTAATGAAAGAAAAAGATCACACACACACACACACACACACACACACACACAAGGTTCCATTAAAGAAGTGGGAAATTAGTGGAGGGGGTGAACTTACAGGTAAAGGTGAAAGGTACGAGGACAGGTGACTTTTAAAGAGGAGTACAAGTGAGTAGGTGAATTGGCAGGTGGTGTAAAGGTGATGTTGGCAGGTGCTAGTACTGGTGGTGGTGGTGGTGATGGTGGCAGAGAATAGGGCTAAGAGGTGTATTTCGAGAGAGAGAGAGAGAGAGAGAGAGAGAGAGAGAGAGAGAGAGAGAGAGAGGGAGAGGGAGTTGGGAGAACTTAATCTAACGCCTCGCTAAGAAGCTACTTTCTCTGTAAATGTCAGGAGGAAGAGGAGGAGGAGGAGGAGGAGGAGGAGACGGCGTAGAAGTTGAGTTACCTCCTCCTTCTCTTCTACCTCCTCCTCCTCCTCCTCCTCCTCCTCCTCCTCCTCCTCCTCCTCCTCCTCTTGAAGTGTGAAAGAAGAAATGAAG
>NC_087179.1:19553281-19568281 GCF_035594125.1 Scylla paramamosain
GCTCAAAACATAGAAAACAAAAATTTTCACCCCAACTTTGAAATTTGGGCCCCTTAAAGTCTACGGTGACGGCCTGCCACATTTCACTAACTCCACGGGAATGCCCCCCACTCTTCATTTACTATGTGTACCCTTACTACTACTACTACTACTACTACTACTACTACTACCATCACCTGCACTGCTTTCACACCACCACCACTACTACTTGTATTATTCCCACCACCACAGTCACCACTACCACCACCACCACCACCTAGGCGCCCCACTAGATGAGCGTTGTGAGATATTGACCCACGGGAGGAGGGCAGCAGGCGCTCTCTCTCTCTCTCTCTCTCTCTCTCTCTCTCTCTCTCTCTCTCTCTCTCTCTCTCTCTCTCTCTCTCTCTCTCTCTCTCTCTCTCTCTAGCTTCATGGCCAGACGCTCGGTATGTAGGGCAATCAATGACATAGCTGACGATCTCTCTTTAGAGAGAGAGAGAGAGAGAGAGAGAGAGAGAGAGAGAGAGAGAGAGAGAGAGAGAGAGAGTGGGGGATATGGGGGGTAGATAAAACAGTATAGGATTTTTGAAGGGGGATCAATAGGGGTCATAACATTTTGGAATGAGGCGTCACACCCCACGTAATGTTATCGATCAATGAATGTTTACTTAAAGAGAGAGAGAGAGAGAGAGAGAGAGAGAGAGAGAGAGAGAGAGAGAGAGAGAGAGAGAGAGAGAGAGAGAGAGAGAGAGGGCCATTGAATTGTGTACCATGGAACACGGAAGAAAAAAAAAGTAATTAAAAAGAGTGAGTGTGCATTGATGAATCATGAAAAATAATTTAATACGTAATTGATAGATAGAAACTTTAATTAAGGGATTGATAGAAAGAGAGGGAGAGATAGATAGAGATAGACAGATATATAGATAGATAAATGATACAATATAAGGTAGACGAAAAGAGGGAATGAGATAAGTAAATAAATCAACACCAAAATAAAGACTCGATAAATCATAGGAAATTAAAAAGAAGAATCGTGTTTGTTTACCTGTTTGTCTTTTGCTTCTGTGTTTGAAATTATAATGTCCTTCAATCCCTCCTTCTCTTCCTCCTCCTCCTCGTCCTCCTCCTTCTCCTTCTCCTCCTCCTCTTCCTCCTCCTCCTAAATTTCCTTCCTCCCATTTTTTTCTTCCGTTTTTCTCTCCTTAAGCTTTTCCTTCCTTCCTTCCTTTCTTCCTTCCTTCCTTCCTTCCTTCCTTCTTTCTTTAATTTCTTTCTTACTTCGTCGCTTCCTTCTTAAATTTATCTTCTATTCTACTACGATTCTTCCCCCTCTCCCCACCTCTCTCTCTCTCTCTCTCTCTCTCTCTCTCTCTCTCTCTCTCTCTCTCTCTCTCTCTCTCTCTCTCTCTCTCTCTCTCTCTCTCTCTCTCTCTTACAAGTTACCATGAAAATCCTTACTCGCATTTATCTTTAGCTCGTTCAGAGTTATTTAGTGTCACTTTATATCTCTTAAAAGTGATTAAATCAGGTTCATAAAGACAGGTAATACTTAGTCAGTGCATAGATGCTGATAGGTTAACCTTTCTCCCTTCTAGTGCTTCGATCGCTGCCTGGCCGATTTGTCCTTATTGATCACTTTCTCCGCCTTGTCCTTTACATCATTACAGTTAGTCCCCCTTCCTCTTCTTGTGTCCTGCGAGTGTCCTGTGTCTGTGTTTGTTTGTCTGGTTTCCTCTCCTGAGTTCACTTGTTCTTGATATCCAGTTTGGGTTTTCCTTCCGGTTAAAATTTATCCTTCCAGTGCGGTTACCGGCTTGTTGTTTTCCTATGTCATCTGTTATTTCCATTTATTCTTTCTTCTTAATTATTTTATCTTCGTTTCTTTTTTCTTCTTCCTTATTCTGTCTTCTTTCTTTTCTTCTTTAATTCTTACTATTTCTATCTTCTTTTCCTCTTTTTTTCTTTCTTGCACCTGTTCCCCCTGCATCATAAACTTAAGGAAGGGAGGAGGGGTGTGGTGTAAAGGGAGGAAAGAAAGGGAGGAGGGGTGTGGTGTAAAGGGAGGAAAGAGAGAGAGAGAGAGAGAGAGAGAGAGAGAGAGAGAGAGAGAGAGAGAGAGAGAGAGAGAGAGAGAGAGAGAGAGAGAGAGAGAGAGAGAGGAGGTGGTTGGCAAGTCTCTCTCTCTCTCTCTCTCTCTCTCTCTCTCTCTCTCTCCCTTTTTCTTTCCTCTTTTATTTATATTTTATTTTCCTTACCTCCTCCTCCTCCTCCTCCTCTTCCTTCTCCTCCTCCTCTTCTTCCAAAAGATTCTTGATGTTCTCTCTCTCTCTCTCTCTCTCTCTCTCTCTCTCTCTCTCTCTCTCTCTCTCTCTCTCTCTCTCTCTCATTATCAAGAGTATTAAAGAGAATTTGGTGGATAGGTTTCTTCTCATCCTTTTTTTCTTCCCTCTTTCCTTCGCCCTTGTTCCACCTCCCATTCTCATATATATATATATATATATATATATATATATATATATATATATATATATATATATATATATATATATATATATATATATATATATATATATATATATATATATATATATCCTTCCTTCCTTCCTCTCCTTCCTTCTTTCATCTCTCATTCTCAGTCTCCCATTCTCCTGTCTTTCCTCACGATCTCTCCCCTCTTCCTCTCCTCTCTTACCTCCCAAGCATTTTTTTCGACCTTCTCCCCTCTCCTCCCTTCTTATGACAGGAGGGGAGAGGGGAGGGAAAGGGGGTGGATGGGGTATTTTAAAGGGCTTCTTCCCCCCTCCCCCTTCTTTTTGGCTAGACTCCGGTATGTCTAGAGGTTTGCTGGGGGTCTGTCTGTCCCTCTGTCTGTCTGTCTGTGTGTGTGTGTGTGTGTGTGTGTGTGTGTGTGTGTGTGTGTGTGTGTGTGTGTGTGTGTGTGTGTGTGTGTGTGTGTGTGTGTGTGTGTGTGTGTGTGTGTGTGTGTGTGAATGGTTGTTCCTATATATATATATATTTTTTTTTTTTTGAGGAAAGATGTAGGGTTTAAATGTAAATATAGTTGTATGTAGTAGTAGTAGTAGTAGTAGTAGTGGTAGTAGTAGTAGTAGTAGTAGTGACAGTCCCATTATCAACAGGGAACAGGTGTGGGAGGCCTTACAAGACAGGTGGCAGTGCTACTGTACATGAGAGACAGAGAGAGAAAGAAAATAAGGAACAAGTAGAGACAATAGTGAAGGAGAAGCCAGACAGAGAGCACTGAATGAGATGTGCCAGACCCTACCATACCTATTCAGTCTCATACACGATTTTGTATTAAACCTACAAAATTCATTCAGTTTTTTTTTCTTTTTTTTTTATGCTCCTCTTCTCCTTAGGCCGTTTCTGTAGAGTGAGGGGTTGGCGCCATCCACGAGTCTCCTCCAGTTGTTTCTGTCCCTTGCATCTCTTCCTCTGTGACTCAAATCCCTGCCGGTTCTAACGCAATTCCATCCTTGCTTCTCACTTTGTCTTTCCCTCGATCTTGTAATCAGTGCTTAGTCTTCTTACTGCGTGACCAATTCATTCTTATTCACTCATCTGTACCAAGCTTACCAGACCCATTCACCCTCACAAACTCATCCATACCCAACCAAGCAGCCCCATTGAGCGTCACCTACTCCGCCGTATCAAACTTCCCGGGCGTGAGTGGCGCGGCTGCCTCACGCAAACTCAACAGCATGCTATCACGTGACCTCTGACGTCACTGTCTTCTGCCACTACCACGGCCATGGCGACCAAGGGAATGGCGGGTGATGTAAGTACTCCCTTTACACCCTTTACCTAGTGTGCAGGCGTGCGGGCGTGTGTGGGCGGGATGCATTCGAGTGCAGGGAGGAGGGATCCGGACGGAGTGGGCGGGGAGGGCGGTGATCGAGGGTGTTTGTCGGGTATTGGGTGGCTGTCGTCTGCTTGCGGGCGGCCGGCCAGATAATGTACGCCCACTTCCCGCGCCCACACACGCACACGCACACACACACATACACACACATACACACACACACACACACACACACACACACACACACACACACACACACACACACACTTATATATGTATGTGAAATCGTATGTCCTGTAGCGTAGATTACTGTGGGTCTTCTCGTGTGTGTGTGTGTGTGTGTGTGTGTGTGTAGGACTATTTTTGTGTGTGTGTGTGTGGAAGTACCTCATGTGTCGTGTTGTGTCGGTACGTTACGTTAGGACTTAATAAGATATTTCGTAATGTGTTTCTGCGTAACTGACTGCTTACTCCCTGCCGGTTCGGGCGCGCGCGTGCACACACACACACACACACACACACACACACACACACACACACACACACACACACACACACACACACACACACACACACACACACACAGGGTCGTCGGGGTACCGTACAAGTGAGACTTCTTACAACATAACTCTCATTCTTACTTCTTACGCCTACACACACACACACACACACACACACACATTCACCAGTCTCTCTCTCTCTCTCTCTCTCTCTCTCTCTCTCTCTCTCTCTCTCTCTCTCTCTCTCTCTCTCTCTCTCTCTTCATCTTAACATAATAATACTTACATAACCGGCACACACACACACACACACACACACACACACACACACACACACACACACACACACACACACACACGACGAATAGTGAAAAGGTTAAAGAGTAAAGAGTACGGTTTTTTATTGATTTTTTTCAGTGCACCGTCGTACTTTTTTATACCTCATTACCGTACACTTAAAAAGAGAGACTGGTATACTATCCTTATACATAATTTAACTTCAGCGAACACGATGTTAATGTTTATCACACATATCAGGGAATTTATTAATTTATTTGTTATTTTCTTTATATTTTTTTTCCGTGTTATCGTATTGCTATCGTATTTTTGTCTCGTACATCATCCTTTACTGAAACGTATGTACGGAAATACTCACTTATATTCGATGAAAACACAATATTTATCTTCTTATTTCATTTTATGTGTGTGTGTGTGTGTGTGTGTGTGTGTGTGTGTGTGTGTGTGCGCGCGCGTCTGACAATAATATGCTTAAGACTCACTGTTGGGAGAGGGAGGGAGAGAAAGGTGAGAGAGAGAGAGAGAGAGAGAGAGAGAGAGAGAGAGAGAGAGAGAGAGAGAGAGAGAGAGAGAGAGAGAGAGAGAGAGTATTGATTTTAGTAAGTGTGTGTGATATTACGTGGCGGGTTTGTCTTAAAGGAATTTATTGACTAGAATCTAAAGAAAGAGGGGGATATTTTTGTCCCCTATAAGATCATCGTACCTTCTTACATAACTGCCGTATGTCTGTGAAGAGAACGTATCGTATAATTATCGTACACTTAGGAGAAACGGACCCTTTACTTATTTACTTCTGTTGTACACTTGTTAAAAAGTAAAAGTACAATGATTATCGTACTTTTTTTTACTTAACTATCGCACACTTATATATGAAACGTGTTGAACTTATTGACTTATAAACTAATACATGTACATTTTAATACTCAAGGAGCGAAAGTGTTTTAAAAGGACTGTGTGTGTGTGTGTGTGTGTGTGTGTGTGTGTGTGTGTGTGTGTGTGTGTGTGTGTGTGTGTAATACGTTGGTGAGTGACTTTCAATAAACGAGTCTCTGTAAATATTATATGAGAGAGAGAGAGAGAGAGAGAGAGAGAGAGAGAGAGAGAGAGAGAGAGAGAGAGAGAGAGAGAGAGAGAGAGAGTTTGGTGTTCAGGAATGTGTAATAATGACATGAGATAAGGCAAACACACGCCCGCGCGCGCACACACACACACACACACACACACACACACACACACACACACACACACACACACACACACACATTCACCACCACTACCACCAAAAATAATAACGATATGAAAAAACGAAAATAAAAATGTCACAGAAGGTATACTGTGTGTGCGAGTGCGTTCGTGCGTGCGTGCGTGTGTGTGTGTGTGTGTGTGTGTGTGTGTGTGTGTGTGTGTGTGTGTGTGTGTACGTGTGTCATTAGTCAAGGTGGGTCAGTTGTACAGCTTCCCAGAGAGAGAGAGAGAGAGAGAGAGAGAGAGAGAGAGAGAGAGAGAGAGAGAGAGAGAGAGAGAGAGAGAGAGATGTGGCGCAAGGAAGACTAACATTTGTGAGGCTTCATTCCACGAGAGAGAAAGAGAGAGAGAGAGAGAGAGAGAGAGAGAGAGAGAGAGAGAGAGAGAGAGAGAGAGAGAGAGAGAGAGAGAGAGAGAGAGAATATAAAAAATAGAACAATAATGGAAAAAGCAGGGAGAAAGGAGATATTTAAGAGGACGTGGCTAAGGTGAGACTAAGGGAGAGACAACAGAGAGGAAATAAGGATGAAAAGAATAAGGGAATAAAAGGAAACCACTAGAGCAGGCAGGGAGAAATTGTTGTTGTTTTAAAGGGACATTTAAAGGGAGGGCCATTTAAAAGCAAGGGCATTTAAAGGACACAGTTAAGGGATGAATTTCAATTTGCAAAGGGTAAAAGAGGTCATTTTCAAGTGGGTGGGCAGCAGGCAGGAAGGGTGGATAGTAGGCAGAGAGGGTGGGCAGCAGGCACCAGCAGAAGCCGTGAGTGGGACCGTGATGTGTCTGGCCGGCGTTAAAGATGACCTGCTCGAAACACACCAGCTCCTGCCTGCCTCTCTCTCTCTCTCTCTCTCTCTCTCTCTCTCTCTCTCTTTCTCTCTCTCTCTCTGCCTGCCTCACTCCCGCCCTGCCTGCTGTCTGCTTGGGACTTTCCTGCTTGTTATTGCTTTTGTTACTTCTGTTTTTCTGTATTCATGCTTTTATTCATGCCTGCTTGTTACTTCTATCCTACATCTCTTATTCTTTACCTGCTTGTTTGTCTGCTAGTTAATTCTGCTCTTTTAAATCCCTCCTTTCGTGCTTGTTAATTTCTTGTCTCTGGTTCTTATTTACATCATTGCCTCTCTGCTTGTGTCGCTTAGTGATTGTCTGCTTTCCCTTCTGCTTTACTCTGTCCTTACCTTGCTTGTAACTTCAGTCTGCTTCTATCCCTGCTTTTCTGCTTGTACGTGCTACCTGCCTGTCTGTCTGTCTGTATGCCTGTCTGCTATGACGTTTGTGCCTTTTTTCTATCTTCACTCAGTCTTTCCATCCGTACCTGCTTGTTTGCTTATAAATCCTTCTACTTTCCTCTGTCGCTGCCTGCTTGTGTCCCTGCTTACCTGACTTCTTTCCTGTTTAAATTTTTGATTGTCTACCTACTCGTAGCTCCTGCATTTCTCTATCCCCGCCTTGTCTTCCTTCCTTCCTTCCTTCCTTCCTTCCTTCCTTTCCCTCCCTTCCTGCCTGCTCACCACTGGCCTGCTGACTTGCATCCATGCTTGCTTTCCCACCTGCCTGCTTTCTCCCTTCCTCCTTCCTTCCCTCCTACCTTCAATTTTTTTTTTTTTGTTCTTCTTCTCTCCGTCCCTCCTGGAACTTTACTAACCTTTATCATTCACTTCCTCCCTCTTCTCCATTTTCATCCCTATTCTTCCATCTTCTGTTATCTTCCTATTCCTCCTCCTCCTCCTCCTCCTCCTCAGCTGTACTCTCTGCCCTTAACTCTCAATCTTTTCCTCTTTTTTTTTTATTTTATCTCAATCTTCCCCTCATCCTGTTAATATATTGTAGTTCTCTCTCTCTCTCTCTCTCTCTCTCTCTCTCTCTCTCTCTCTCTCTCTCTCTCTCTCTCTCTCTCTCTCTCTCTCTCTGGTTTAGTCTGTTTATGCATTGCATGTCAGATTATCATTCTTTTTTTCTGATTTACTGTGTCTGCCTTGCCTTGCCTTGCCTTGCCTTGCCTTGCCTGTCTGTCTGTCTGTCTGTCTGTCTGTCTGCCTGTCCGTCTGTCTGTGTCCTGGCGCCGGCTCTCGTGTTTATGATACGTAGGCGTGTCTCGGCGACCGCGTCACCCTGGAAAATTGACCAACCTGATATAACCTGATTTGCCTGGCCCAGCTGCAGTGTTGGTGCGGAGTATTTGGGCTAATCTGACATGACCTGACCAAACTTACCCTGTCTAGCCTGTCATGAAATATCCTAACCTAACCTAACTTTTCTTACCCTAACCAGATCCAATTCCCATTCTAACTTAGCCTAATCTAACATATTCTGACTTAATCCAACCCAAGTTTAACCTATCCTGACCTAGCCTAACCTGACCTAATCTAACCTTCCCTACCCTGCCCAATTCCAACCTAACCTGACCCGACCTGACCTGACCTACTTGCGAGGATGTGGCCGGAGTGTCTCCACTGCCAAGGACATGTGCGTGGGAAGGGAGAGAGAAAGAGAGAGAGAGAGACACGTAGTCCTCCTCGCACGTAGAATAATGCATGTGCTGATACCTCCTGTCCTTGATCTCCAGAGAGAGAGAGAGAGAGAGAGAGAGAGAGAGAGAGAGAGAGAGAGAGAGAGAGAGAGAGAGATTACAGTACACTAAGATGCCCCTTCTATTTTATTATTATTATTATTATTATTATTATTATTATTATTATTATTATTATTATTATCATCATCACCACCACCACCACTACCATCACCACCACCATCACCACCACCACCACCACCACCACCACCACCACCACCACCTAAGTCTCTTACCTGGCCACCTAATCACCTGGGCTTGATCATCTCATAAAGGTAAATTACCATCGCATTATTCTGATTCATTTAAGCTTGCCCCGCTCTGATTGGCTGGCTGGGAGTAATAGCATCAGAATCGAGCCCTCCTATTGGTTGCCTGAGTCGTGACGTCACGGAGGCTTTTAGGTGATTGGCTCCAGCTATTTTGGTGACGTAATTAACAGAGGGAGAGTGTGAGGGGGGATGAGGGGGAGAGAGAGAGAGTGAGGGGAAGAGAGAGGGAGAGTTACTGAGTGATTTGTGGCGACGGGACGGGACAAACTGTGACGGAATTGTATGTGACGCTCTCTCTCTCTCTCTCTCTCTCTCTCTCTCTCTCTCTCTCTCTCTCTCTCTCTCTCTCTCTCTCTCTCTCTCCGTCCTAATGTCTACTGCTGAGATAAGTTTTAGGAAGAGAGAGAGAGAGAGAGAGAGAGAGAGAGAGAGAGAGAGAGAGAGAGAGAGAGAGAGAGAGAGAGAGAGAGAGAGATGCAGGCTTAAGTAGGATACAATAGCAGCTTTGTTTCTCTCTCTCTCTCTCTCTCTCTCTCTCTCTCTCTCTCTCTCTCTCTCTCTCTCTCTCTCTGGTACTGAAAAAAATGTTGGTACTGCTGTTGTAGATTCTTATTGCATTGTAATTCGTAGTAGTAGTAGTAATAGTGGTAGTAGTAGTAGTAGTAGTAGTAGTAGTAGTAGTAGTAGTAATCAAGTCCTTATCACAGAAGTATTTAAATGATAAGCTACAATAATTTCCTTCGTCACCCCCCTTACTTAATCTCCTTCCCTGCAGCCTCCCCTCCCCCTTCTCACCCCTGCCAGCCATAAGGGAAAGGGAAGAGGTCGGGAGAAAGGGAGGGAGGAATTGAAAGAAGCTGTCTCTAGGGGAAGGAAGGAGAGAGGGAGTTTGGAGGAATGGATGGGAGGAACTGATAATGAAGGAGAGTAGGAAAAAATAAACAGTGTGTGTGTGTGTGTGTGTGTGTGTGTGTGTGTGTGTGTGTATGTGTGTGTGTGTGTATGTGTGTGTGTAAGGAAGAAAGTACAGTAATAGGCTTGTTATCCTAGTGATGGTGGTGGTGGTGGTGGTGGATCCTAGTGATGGTGGTGGTGGTGGTGGTGGAGCTATGTGCAGTTCTTGTTTACTCTGCTAGTGGGTGTGGTGGTGGTGGTGGTGATGGCGGTGGCGGTGGTAGAGCCTTCTTCTTTACTGCCCTACATGTCTCACCGAAGATTAGATAGCGTTAGCTGGCTTATCACGAGGCAGTGTCGTAAGGGTCAAAAAGTCTGTTGCTGTTTCTTCCTTTGTGTTCCCTGATGATGGACTGGCGGTGGTGGTGGCGGTGGTAGTGGTAGTATCAGTTTTGATAATGTAAATCTCTCTCTCTCTCTCTCTCTCTCTCTCTCTCTCTCTCTCTCTCTCTCTCTCTCTCTCTCTCTCTCTCTCTCTCTCAACCAGAAAACTTTTTTTTTTCGTCTTTTTCTTTTTTCTGTCACGTGTAATACGATTTTATGTAGTAGTAGTAGTAGTAGTAGTAGTAGTAGTAGTAGTAGTAGTAGTAGTTGTTGTTGTTGTTTATTTAATTTGCCAGTACTATTTGTTTTCCTTGCTAGTAGTAGTAGTAGTAGTAGTAGTAGTAGTAGTAGTAGTAGTAGTGGTGATGATGGTTGGGCAATAGTAGCATTCTTGGTAAACGAGCAGAATTAGAAGAAAGTGCTTGTGAAGTAGTAGTAGTAGTAGTAGTAGTGCCAGTGATGTAATATAGTTAGTAATGGTGGTGGTGGTGGTGGTGGTAGTGGTGGTAGTGGTGATTGGTGATTGGCTGCCCGGCCCCCACCACCTCGCTCTCTGATTGGTCCTAAGATTGCAGCATCACTCGCCTCTCCCTTGCCTTGTTTACCTCCCTCCCTCCCTCCCTCCCTCCCTCTCTCTCTCTCTCTCTCTCTCTCTCTCTCTCTCTCTCTCTCTCTCTCTCTCTCTCTCTCTCATTACATCCTGTCCTCCCCATTAACTTCTCTCCTCTTTCCCTCCTCTTCCTCCTCTTCCTCCTCCTCCTATTCCTTGTCCTCTCCCTCAACACATTTCCTCTTGCCTCCCTCTCCCCTCCCCCTTTCCTCCACTTCACTCTTCCTCCCTTTTCTCTCTTTCCCTCTCTCCCTCCTTATCTTCCTTCTCCCTTACAAATATACCCAGCATTTCGCAAGAGAGAGAGAGAGAGAGAGAGAGAGAGAGAGAGAGAGAGAGAGAGAGAGAGAGAGAGAGAGAGAGAGAGAGAGAGAGAGAGAGAGAGAGGGAGGGGGAGAGTTTGGAGAAACAAATGTGAAGTTGAGAGGGATGAAGGAAGAAGAGGAGGAGGAGGAGGAGAAGGAAAGTTAAGAGATGGAGGAGAAACGGAAAAAAAGTATTCTCTTCCTCCATCTCTTCCTCCATCTCTCTTATCTCTCCTCCTTCTTTCCTCCCCTTCTTCTCTTCCACTCCCTGTTTCTCTCCATCCTTCCCTTTTTCCTTTCTCCTTATTTTCACTTATCCTTTATTCCTCTTCGCCTCCCCCCCCATCTCTCTCTCTCTCGCTCTCTCTCTCTCTCTCTCTCTCTCTCTCTCTCTCTCTCTCTCTCTCTCTCTCTCTCTCTCTCTCTCTCTCTGTCAGTGTAGCAGTTAATAAACAAACGAAGGGTGTAGTAGTGCAGTTGATAAAAGAGAGAATAGGAAAAGAATAAAAGGGGTGAGACGAAAAAAACAAGAATAAAAAGAAACAATACTCGGAAATGTGTGTGCGTGTGTGCGTCTGTGCGTGTGTGTGTGAGTGTGTGTGTGCGTGCGTGTGTGTTTAAGTCTTACAACATCTTACAGCTCACCATCCTTACTCGCCCTCCCACCCTCTCTCTCTCTCTCTCTCTCTCTCTCTCTCTCTCTCTCTCTCTCTCTCTCTCTCTCTCATTCACACACACCCTAAAAACAAAAAATAACACGCAAATCAAGTGGTCCAGAGAGAGAGAGAGAGAGAGAGAGAGAGAGAGAGAGAGAGAGAGAGAGAGAGAGAGAGAGAGAGAGAGAGAGTTTTCATCAAGGAATTTTCCACATCTCCTTCACATGACGTTCACGTGATGGAGGAAAGGAGGGAAGGAGGGAGCGGAGGAGAGAGAGAAGGAGGGAGGGAGGGCAGAGCTAGAAGAGAGAGAGAGAGAGAGAGAGAGAGAGAGAGAGAGAGAGAGAGAGAGAGAGAGAGAGAGAGAGAGAGAGAGAGGATCTGGGAATGGAAAGCAGTAAGAGAGAGAGAGAGAGAGAGAGAGAGAGAGAGAGAGAGAGAGAGAGAGAGAGAGAGAGAGAGAGAGAGATGCTGTTTTGTGTTGTGATGAGTTGACAGTTATTAAGGAATTATCTCTCTCTCTCTCTCTCTCTCTCTCTCTCTCTCTCTCTCTCTCTCTCTCTCTCTCTCTCTCCCTCTGACAACTGGAATTCATGGCTTGGGAAGTGTGTGTGTGTGTGTGTGTGTGTGTGTGTGTGTGTGTGTGTGTGTGTGTGTGTGTGTGTGTGTGTGTGCGTGCGTGCGTGCAAGTCATAAAACAGAACAAAATTTCAACACACACACCCACACACACACACTCTCTCTCTCTCTCTCTCTCTCTCTCTCTCTCTCTCTCTCTCTCTCTCTCTCTCTCTCTCTCTCTTTCACACACACACACACTTAAGCTATTATAATCAACTTTTTATTATGAAATTGAATCAGAAGCGTCTCATATTCACAATTTTGCTCTCTCTCTCTCTCTCTCTCTCTCTCTCTCTCTCTCTCTCTCTCTCTCTCTCTCTCTCTGCTCTTTCTTCTCTTTCGTTATTTATATTTTTTTGTGTCTTTCTTTGTTACTCTTCCTTCCTTCCTTCCTTCCTTCCCCTTCCTCCTCTTCTCTCCTCTCCTTCCTTCCGTTCTTATCCGATTAGTATTCTCTTCCTCTTCCTCCTTCCTGTTCCTCCTTCCCTCCCCTTCTCTCCCTCCACCTTCTCTCGTATTCCTATCTTCCCTCACTTGTTTTTCGTCCCCTCTCCCTCCCCTGACTCCTGACCACATCCTTTATCTACCTCCCTCCCTCCTTCCCTTCCTCCCTCTCCTACCTTTGACCTCCTTTTCCTCCATCCCTCCTTTGATTCCTCCCTCCCTACTCTTGTCTCCTCTCCAGGCCACTCCAGAAGTAACCTAACCTTACCTAACCTAACGTAACCTAACCTAACCTAACCTAACCAAATGTAACAAGGCCTAGGTCTAACAAAAGAACAGAGGAACAGAAGAGCCAAAAAAAAAAAGCTGCGTGAAGCCAGTAAGCCTATTCGAGGCAGGGTAGGCTTAATGCGGGACCATAATACTAAGACACTTCTGTCTGCCTATCTGTGCTTATGATATATTTATTTACCATTTTATTATTTTGAAATTAGGTGGTGATGGTGATGGTTGTGGTGGATGAAAAGAGAGAGAGAGAGAGAGAGAGAGAGAGAGAGAGAGAGAGAGAGAGAGAGAGAGAGAGAGAGAGAGAGAGAGAGAGAGAGAGAGAGAGAGAGAGAGAGAGAGAGGATGGATGAGGGAGGAGTAAGAAAGAACACTTAAGGGAAGGAGTGGTGGGGAGTTTGGGGGGTGGAGATCTGGTTAGAGCTGGAAAAAGGGAAGGAGGGAGAGTAGGAGAGATTGAGAGGGAGAGGGAGGGAGAGGGGGAGAAAGAAAGGGAGAGGGGGAGGAAGGGAGGGAGGGAGGGAGAGGCAAGATTTGACAAAGCAGATTTTCCAACAAAGTAATAATAATAGTAGTAGTAGAAGTAGCAGCAGCAGTAGTAGTAGTAGGAGTAGTAGTAGTAGTAGCAGTAGTAGTAACAACAGTAAGTTCGGTTGGGTTAGCTTACGAAAACTCGTTGTAGCGGTAGTAGCAGTAGTAGCAGTACATAAGAACATAAGAAAATAAGAGAAACTGCAAGAAGCCATCATATCAGATAACACGTGGCAGTTATAGCGCGAAACATACCTACTTTTATCCACCTATCAGTCCATAAGTATGTCCAATCTTTTAAAGCTCCCTAATGACCTACCACTAACAACCTGAGACTATTCCATCCATTAACCTCTATTTGAGAAGCAATTCCTTCCAATCTTTTATAAATTCAACTTTTATTCAAGGCCGAACTCATCATTTAGTAGTAGTAGTAGTAGTAGTAGTAGTAGTAGTAGTAGTAGTAGTAGTATAGGGTATTGCGTCACAAGGTAGCCACACACCCCCGAACACCTGACTTACCTGTTCAATTAGTCACCAGGAACAGCATACCAATGTCCCGCTCTGGTTGGGTATTCCGCTCGCTGCCTTGCCGGGGGTCTGCTCGATGCTCATTCACGTTTGCATGGGTGACTGATTGCAGGAGCGCTTCTCTCCCTCCCTCCCTGTCTCCTTCACTTCCTCACTTTTTTATGAATCTCATCGGAGCGTTTCTGTGTGTAATAGATGTGCGTATCACTGTTTGTTTATCTCTATTCTTGTTTATTTATTGTTCTTGTTCTCTCTTTTCTTTCTTTCTCGATATATTTAGTGTGTTTCTTATGTGTTTTCTTTTTTTTGTTCTTTTTTTCTTTCCTTCTGTATTTCCTCCTTTTTCTTCATTCTTTTTTTCCTTTTTCTTCCTTTATTTTGCTTTGTTTTGTTCATCCATTTTTCGTTCGTTCGTTTGTTCCTTCCTTCCTTCCTTCCTTCCTTCCTTCCTTCCATCCTTACCTGTCAAGTTAGGAGTTACTGATTAATCGTTACCTATGTGTATATAATATTAAGTCTTATTTTCCTCCTCATCCTCCTCCTCCTAGTTTTATTTTAGACTGTACTTGTTTACTTATTACCTAACCGTACTCTCTCTCTCTCTCTCTCTCTCTCTCTCTCTCTCTCTCTCTCTCTCTCTCTCTCTCTCTCTCTCTCTCTTGTAGACAGAGTAAACTTAAACAGGTTACTTGTTTATAAACCAATAAGCTTTCGTTTACCTCCTCCTCCTCCTCCTCCTCCTCCTCCTCCTCCTCCTCCTCCCTCCTCTCTCACAATAACAAGGAAAACAACCGCACATGTTATCAGAATATAGAGGAAGGGAGGAAGAGGAAGGGGGAGGAGGAGGTGGAGAAGGAGGAGGAGGAAGGGAGAGGAGAGTAGAATGGACTCCTCCTCCTCCTCCTCCTCCTCCTCCTTGTTTGTTAGAGAGAGAGAGAGAGAGAGAGAGAGAGAGAGAGAGAGAGAGAGAGAGAGAGAGAGAGAGAGAGAGAGAGAGAGGGGGGACAAGGCTTATATCAAGGTGACTTCTCTCTCTCTCTCTCTCTCTCTC
>NC_087179.1:19578281-19580781 GCF_035594125.1 Scylla paramamosain
ATAAAGCCGAGTTGGCACCTTAGTTCCCGCGCATCGCACCTCAGTGCTCTCACGGCTTGCCTCAGGACAGCAGCGTCCCCTCGCAACCCGGCCTGTACTTTCTTCCTAGCATAGAATAAAGGACCTACTTTACTTCAGTGTGTCCATTGCCTTCCCTCTACTACTACTACTACTACTACTACCCCCACTCTCCAGCAATCACACTCCTCCTCCTCACACACACACATGCACGCACACGCACGCACACACGTTACATTTCCATGCCTTGAAAATTCCTGTGATCCGAAATGCAAACAGCGCACCTCATTGGCCACCAGGTTCGTGACGTCATGAGCGTGGATTATGATCAGCCAATAGGAGGCCGAGGAGGAGCAGGCGCCTGTTTTCTGATAGCCAATAAAGATTAAGGAAAAGAAATGGCTGTGAAAAAAATATATATATACACTAAAAATGAAGTGTTTTTTTATTTTTTTTATTCTCTCTCTTTATGGAGGGTGTGATGTGTGTATAGTGATGGTGGTGGTGGTGGTGGTAGTGGGTGGGTGGGTGGGTGGGGAGGAGCCTTCATGTCAACTATCCTTTAAGTTTATGCAGCTTATCAAAGCCTCCAAAGGGCGTTGGTAACAAATCAGCTGCAGTTTGTTCTTCTTTTGTGTTTCTGTATGTTGTTATTGGCGGGTGGTGGTGGTGGTGGTGGTGGTGACAGTGTACCATTGCATGCATAATAATAGTGAAATGTATAATTACCACTACAGTAATTAATGATATAGTAGTAGTAGTAGTAGTAGTAGTAGTAGTAGTAGTAGTAGTAGTAGTAGTAGTACTAGTGGTAGTGGTGGTGGTGATGATGGTATTATGGCACCATAGGGGGGAGGGTTGCCAGAAGTAGGGAGTATTTTTAGGGGCACCATTGTGACGTCTATCAAGAGATTCTTACGTTAATTCTGCTCCTTTTTTGCTTACGGCGGTCTTCTCTCCTTCGTTTGTGAGATAATGAAGGGAGAGAAAGAAGGAAAGAGGGAGGGAGGATGGAAGAAAATAGCAGAGGAGAGATAAATGAAGAAGGAGAAGGAGGAGGAGTAGGAAGGAAGTAAATTGAGGAGATCCAGAACAAGGAAGGAGAGGAAGAGGAGACGGAGGAGGAGGGAGAAGGAAGAGAGTAAGCTGGCGAGAAATAAGAAGGAAGGAAGGAGAAAGAAGATTAAAGAAGGAGAGTGAACGAAGAAAAAATAAAAAAGGAATTGGAAGAAGCCGAAAGAAAATAAACGTGTAATTAGAGATAAGGAAGAAAAGAAGAGAAGAGGAAAACGAAGAAAGAGATGAAGTGAGAGATGGAAAGAGAGGAAGGAAGAAATGTCAAAAGAGAAGAGGAAGAAATTAAAGAAAAGAAAGATAGAGAGAGAAAAATGAGAAGGGAGGGAAGGAGAAAGAGAGAGAGAGAGAGATAGGAAACTAGGTCATGGAGGAGGAGGGGGAGTAGTAGTAGTAGTAGTAGTAGTAGTAGTAGTAGTAGTAGTACTAATAGTAGGAGAATGCGTAAGAACATGATGGTGATGATGATGAAAATGATGAAAACAAGAAAGAATGAAAAGAAACAAGGAATAAATGAATAAATAAAACATAAAAAAATAATAATGAATCAGTAAATAAAGACACAAACTAACAATGCACACACACACACACACACACACACACACACACACACACACACTAAGGTAACGGCTTTGATTGTGGCATCTCTGGCGGTGGCGGTGGCGGTGGTGGTGGTGGTGGTGGTGGTGGTGGTGGAGACATGAGCAGCAAGGCACAGTGTTAGCGGCGCGACTTCCACATAGGTATTTCTAAGTTACGCCCTGGGTCTTGGCACTGAGAGGCACTGACTAGGAGTGCCAGGGGTCTATTCTTGATGCCTGGCGGGGTAGGAGACGAGGAGAGAGAGTGGAGGGAGGGAGGAAGACACGGGTATGGGGTATGAGGAGAGAGAGGGAGACAGAGAGGGTACAGAAGAAGAAATTAAAGAAAGATTTTAGTCTCTTACAAGCGTGTGGCTGGAGGTGAGAGAGCGCTCCTCTGTCCCCTCTTGTAGGAGAAACTCAAACTCAGGTGCAGTGGTGTCCAGGCACGTGACCCGGAGCCCGTGAGTCAGGGGTCCTCGCCATCATGCGACGGGATGCTTATGCGGTGCAGGCGGAGGAGGTAAGGACTGGAGAGAAGTGAAGCGTGAGTGAGTGAAAGCAGGAGCCGGCTGTAGTGAGCTATGGCGGTGAGGTGCGTGTGAGCGACGCGCCGGCCAGGAGACAAGAGAAGGAAAGGGAGAAGTTTGATCTATACAGAGGGAGAAAAAGAATTTAGAAGCAGAAAGAGATGAGGAAAGGGATAAGTTTAATCTATACAGAGGGAGAAAGAGAATTTAGAAGTAGAAAGAAAAGATGAGGAAAGGTTTAATCTATACAGAGGGAGAAAGAGAATTTGGAAGTAGAAATAGAAGATGAGGAAAGGC
>NC_087179.1:19590781-19593281 GCF_035594125.1 Scylla paramamosain
ACAGTATCATGGGCGGATATTTGAGTCTTTACGTCACTTTCTCGTCTTCCTGTGTCTTCCTGTTCCTGTCATTGATGTTTCTTCTTGGTGTTGTTGTATTTGGTGTACATTTCCATAAGTGTATATAATAATTTGTTTTCTATATGATGAATGTATACCTTTTAATTAGACGTCATGTTTGTATGTCGGGTACATATTACTGATGTACCTGATGAATGGTGAAAGGTAAGGTACTGTACATGTATACGTGTGGTAAGCCTGGCCACTGCACTGTACTCCGCCTCCTTGCCCTTAGAAGTCTTTGTGGTTAGGAATGTTAGGGATACGCCTTGCCACGGTGCACTACTCCGGATCCCTTTTTGTATCCGTGGCCCTTGCGTCTGTGTGGATAAAGGACTAGGGATACAATTATCTGCGTGGTCTCATCCTCTCCTCCATCTCCTTGTCCCGGTGTGTGTGTGTGTGTGTGTGTGTGTGTGTGTGTGTGTGTGTGTGTGTGTGTGTGTGTGTGTGTGTGTGTGTGTGGTCATCCTTATATTCTCAGTGTGTCAGCTTCCCTTCCTTCCTTCCTTACTTCACATCGGGTTATAGTCTCCAAGGTCAGGTCATATAGTCAAGCATACACCTCGCTCGGGATAAGCAGCATCAGAAAATTAGGTGGTACAGATTGATACGAATTGAGGTATAATGATATGTATTGAGTAAATTTAGAAAAACGATCGCCAAAAAAAATAATAAATGAAAATAAATGAAAATAAATGAAAAAAAATAAATAAAAAAATGTTTCTTCATAGATAGCAACGGATGACTGGCAAATTAAGTGTCTTACGAAGTTAAATCTTCAGTGCCATTAAAGCTACAAATGTGCACCATAATTTTACCATGAAGCAGTCAACGCCATCTTATTGACCAGGAAAGCCGTATTATTAACACAGATGCACATAATCAACACGTTAGACACATTACCTACTTGCAGGGTGTTAGCGTACATAATACCAAAACGAATATTCAAATTCCTGCGTTAAGCGAAAAAGTTAACCACAGATGGCGTTGTTCCGGACGGCAAAAATAACTACTACCTCATCATGGTGTGGGGCAGTGTGGGAAAAAACAAAACTCCGGGATCCAGGAGCGAGTGTATTGAGTTAGCAAGCACAGGAAGGAAAAACAGTGAGCCAAATAGAATTGCATTACGAGGGAGAGAGTGTGCACCCCACCCAGAGCCTCAAGGCCGTCCCTCAACTGTACGGCGCAGAGAGCAGGGGTAGTAGGGGCAGGATTATCAGCGAAAGGAGCCGCTAACAAAGTAATCAGTCTTATCATCTGTAGAATCAAAAAGTAGTTACAGAGAAGACTACTAGATAAGGTTTGTAGAGAAAGGGATGAAATAAATAAGTATCACAGTCTTAATTCGTGTGAAATAAACGCTGATGTGAGATTAAGCACAGGTGTAATTTGAAGGATATTAAGGAGATATTTAATAGTCTGAGGTTTGAATAGAGAAGGTAAATGTTGATGTGAACTGTAGAAGATAAATTGAGGCGTGTTAAAAAGAAGATATTGGTATGATTGTTCTTAAATGCATTACTGCAACGTCAAGGGAACAAAACGGCAGTAGTTCCTGACAGAAACACCCTCATAAAAAGATAGGCATGCTTATTAAAAACCCCAAGATATTTTATGATCCTGCTGTTCTTATCTTAATAACCTCTCTCTCTCTCTCTCTCTCTCTCTCTCTCTCTCTCTCTCTCTCTCTCTCTCTCTCTCTCTCTCTCTCTCTCTCTCTCTCTCTCTCTCTCTCTCTCTCTCTCTCTCTCTCTCTCTCTCTCTCTCTCTCTCTCTCTCTAGATAATGAAAAATCTGAATGCAATATACTTTACAATCCATCTTAAATCCTATAAAGCTTTTGATACCTGACCTTGGAAGATGAAAGTGAAGTAAATAAGAAACAAAGATCATGAAGCGAGTGGAGGGAGAGACGAGGTATTACTTAAGGCTGTGGTGGAGCAGCGGGAGTCGAAGCATTGAAAGGGGGAGTGAAACAGAGAGTGAGCGGTAGAAGTGGAATTCCCCCGGGTTCTGTTTTAGGTGGTCTGATATTCACCGTCAGGAGCTCCTCAGGATGGTGCAATGGACCCGGTATCAGATAACAGGCTGTCCTAGGAAGGTCGCTTTGTTCATGGTAGTATGCTAGCTAACTTAATAACGAACTAGCTAACTAAATAAGTAAATGAATGAATAAATAAATTGATAAGCAGGCAGTTCGCTGATTTTAGTAACCCACTCAACTAATAACCTACTAGATAAGTGAATAAATATTACTAAATAATTAACTGAGTAAACTAAAAATAGGTAAGCATTTTATTGGTAGTAGAAACCTTGCTACCCAGTTGGCTAAATAAATAAATAAGTAAATAAATAGGAGAACAGTTTATTAATAGTAGAAACCTCACTAATATTAACTGGCTATCTAACTAAATAGGCCAGTATTTCTGTGTCA
>NC_087179.1:19603281-19610781 GCF_035594125.1 Scylla paramamosain
TGTGTGTGTCCCAGCCTGTCAGCGGGAGAATCCCCTATTGTGTCCAAGTTACATTGTGGCCCCACTGCACATTTTCTTCGTATTGTGTGTGAGAGAGAGAGAGAGAGAGAGAGAGAGAGAGAGAGAGAGAGAGAGAGAGAGAGAGAGAGAGAGAGAGAGGGAGAGGAGGGGATAGTTTACTCAGACTAGTCGAGAAACAGGCAGCTTGACAACCAGAGAGAGAGAGAGAGAGAGAGAGAGAGAGAGAGAGAGAGAGAGAGAGAGAGAGAGAGAGAGAGTGTGTGTGTTTCTCCACCACCGGCTGAGCGACTAACCTTTGGCCAGAGTTTTTTGAGTCTCATATCTTGCAACTCTCTCTCTCTCTCTCTCTCTCTCTCTCTCTCTCTCTCTCTCTCTCTCTCTCTCTCTCTCTCTCTCTCTCTCTCTCTCTCTAAATGGTCTTGCGGGTCAAGTTACCTTATAAGGAGAAGACAACCGGCTTTCAGAGAGAGAGAGAGAGAGAGAGAGAGAGAGAGAGAGAGAGAGAGAGAGAGATGAATATATTTAATCAATTATTCATTCCCATTCTCTCTCTCTCTCTCTCTCTCTCTCTCTCTCTCTCTCTCTCTCTCTCTCTGTGTGTGTGTGTGTGTGTGTTCACCTTGTCAATATTCCTCTCTTCCCTCCATCCCTCTCTTCCTCCCTCCCTCCGTGTCTCCCTTCCATCCCCATTTCCCTCTTCCCTCCGTTTCTTCCCTCCCCTTTTCCTCCACATCTCCCCACCTGTAATTTTCTCTCCCTCCCTCCCTCTCTCCCACCTCTAATAGCCACTGGAACATTACGTATTCTCTCTCTCTCTCTCTCTCTCTCTCTCTCTCTCTCTCTCTCTCTCTCTCTCTCTCTCTCTCTCATTTTTTTCAGTCTCGCTTTCCTTTCTTCCTTCTTTCCTTCCTTACCTCTTTCTTTCGTTATTTCTTTCTCCTGTTTTTTTTATTTTTTTAATATTTATTTGATTTTTGCCTTCCTTCTTCCCTCCATTCCTTCCTTCCTTTCTTCCTCCCTCCCTCTCTGACTCCTTACATCTTTCCTTCCTTCCTTCCTTCCTCTATATTCTTCCTCCCTCATTTATTCCTTTACTTTCTTCTTCTTTCCTTCTTCGTGGTATATTCTTTCCCTCTTCTCTCGTAGTAGTAGTAGTAGTAGTAGTAGTAGTAGTAGTAGTAGAAGCATCAATGTGAGTGTTAGTACAATATTCTAAAATTTAATTGTTTCCGCGCTGCACCTCCACTACTTGCAAAAGACTGTAATAATAATGATAATAGCAATAATAATAATGATGATAATAATAATAATAATGGAAGTGACACGGTTCTTTATCGCTGCCTTTTTTTACGGTTCTAGTGACAGATTAACAACACCTCTACTTTATTAACGGGAGAAACACTCTTGAGAATCCTTCCAGTCATCTCTGTGACCTTTAAAGAGGAAAGGCAGCAAAACGTTTCAGACGACGGGTCTTACCGGGGACACACAAACACACACACACACACACACACACCACATAGGGTTTGTTGACAGTGTTTCCTCCTCCTCTCCCACCTCCTCTTCTTTGCATCTTCACTTCTGCGATCCCCAATCACTAATACAGTAATAAAAGTAATAGTAGTAGTAATAGTAGTAGTAGTAGTAGCAGTAGTAGTAGTAGTAGTAGTAGTAGTAGTAGTAGTGGGAGGGAGGAGGAGGAGGAGGAAAGATGTACGATAATTATTCTTCCTTGTTATCGAAGGCAGAGAGAGAGAGAGAGAGAGAGAGAGAGAGAGGTGGGGGTGCGTAAGGGGAGAAAGGGAAGGAAAGAAAACGAGAAAGAGAAGGAAGGGAAAATGTATAGGAGGGAGGAGGAGGAAGAAGAAAAGAAGGGAAAATAAAGGTTTGGTAGGAAAAGGAAGAAGGAAGAAAAGAGGAAGGGGAAAGTTGTGGGAGAGGAAGAAGGAGAAGGAGAAAGAAAAGGAAAAGAAGGAAGAAATGAGGAAAGAAATTAAGTAATAAAAAAACTGGGAAGAGAAAAGGAGGAAGAATGGAAACACAGAAGAGGAAGGAGAAGAAAGAAGAGGAAAAAATAGAGAAAAACAAGAAGGAACGAAAGGTTTAGAAAAGGAAAGACGGGAGGAAGTGAGGAGGGGAAGGAATAGAATGCTTAGCAGAAGAAAAGGAAAGAAGGGAGGGTGGAAGGAAAGAGCAGAGGAAGGGAAGGTGGAAGGAAAGAGAGAAGGAAAGGGGAGGGTTGGGAGAGGAAGGGAGAGGCAGGGCGTGGTTTCTCTAAGCTTCATTGATCCCTCGAAAATTATTGTATGCACGAAAGCTCTCTCTCTCTCTCTCTCTCTCTCTCTCTCTCTCTCTCTCTCTCTCTCTCTCTCTCTCTCTCTCTCTCTTTCTTTTTTCATCATCTGCAGCGGAATCAACACTGTAGTCATTAATTCTTCTTCTTCTTCTTCTTCTTCTTCTTCTTCTTCTTCTTCTTCTTCTTCTTCTTCTTCTTCTTCTTCTTCTTCTTCTTCTTCTTCTTCTTCTTCTTTTATATCTTCTTCCTCCTCCTCTGTTGTCATCATATTTTTTTTTCCATTATGATCACCGTTATCATCACTTTTTTCCTCCTCGTCTCTCTATTTTAGACCTTCCCTCCTTCCTTCCTTCCTTCCTTCCTTTCTTCCTTCACTTACCTGAGCTGAAGGAACAGGTCAATAGTTAGAACCGGCGAACCTCCTCCTCCTCCTCCTCCTCCTCCTCCTCCTCCTGATTAAGTATTCCTATGGCAGCAGGAGACGCGAGGAAGGTAGGTAAAGAATGGAGATAAGAAGGAAAGGAAATAGGAAGAGAAGAAAGGGAGATTGAAAGGGAGAGAGAAAGAGGGAATCATTTGATCTGTAAAATCCAGTGTTGGTGCAGACCCCCCTTCTCTCTCTCTCTCTCTCTCTCTCTCTCTCTCTCTCTCTCTCTCTCTCTCTCTCTCTCTCTCTCTCTCTCTCTCTCTTTTCCTCTCTCTCTCTTTTCCTCTCTCTTTCCTTTTCTCCAAGTTCCTCCTCTTCCTACTCTCTCCTTCAGCTCTCCCTCATCTCCTCGTCTCGTCTCCTTCATTTTCTCTCATCTCTCCGTCTCCCTTCTTCCTTCCTTCCTTCCTTCCTTCTCTCCTTCGTCTTTTTTTTCAGACAATTACCTTTTTTTCCTTCCTTTTTTCTTCTTTCTTCCTTCTCTTTCTTTATTTTCCATTCATTTGATGATCTCTCTCTCTCTCTCTCTCTCTCTCTCTCTCTCTCTCTCTCTCTCTCTCTCTCTCTCTCTCTCTCTCTCTCTCTCTCGACTGCCTGGAGCCGGGTAGGAGTTGGGGAGGGAGGATGTAAGGGTGTGAGGGGGGAGGGTTGGCAACGATGACACGGCCCACGCTCTCTCTCTCTCTCTCTCTCTCTCTCTCTCTCTCTCTCTCTCTCTCTCTCTCTCTCTCTCTGGCATGGCAACACTGACAGAGAGAGAGAGAGAGAGAGAGAGAGAGAGAGAGAGAGAGAGAGAGAGAGAGAGAGAGAGAGAGAATATTCTCCCTTAAGACGTATTGTTGTTGTCATTGTGTGTGTGTGTGTGTGTGTGTGTGTGTGTGTGTGTGTCCAAGCTAAGCAAACACAGGCAACACCTCCAAGTAATTATCTCTCTCTCTCTCTCTCTCTCTCTCTCTCTCTCTCTCTCTCTCTCTCTCTCTCTCTCTCTCTCTCTCTCTCTCTCTCTCGATGTTTATCATGCAAAAATATTCAAAAACACCGTAATTACAAGAGAGAGAGAGAGAGAGAGAGAGAGAGAGAGAGAGAGAGAGAGAGAGAGAGAGAGAGAGAGAGAGAGAGAGAGAGAGAGAGTGAATCCTTCCAATCCTTTCCATCTTTTCATATTTTTCTTCCCTTTCTTCCTCCTCCCTTCCTTTCCTTTCCTTCCCTTCCTTCTCCTCTTCTCTTCATCCCATTTCTTAATTGTGTATTCATTCATTAATATTTTCATCCCTTCCTTCTTTCTTTCCTTCCTTCCTTCCTTCCTTCCTTTCTTCCTTCTTTTCCTTTCTTTACCATTACTTTCTTTTTCCCTTCCTTCCTTCATTCCTTTTTTTCATTCGTTCTCATTCTCTTTCTTTCCTTCTTTCCATCCTTCCTTCCTTCTTTTCTTTATTTCTTTCTTTCTTTCCTTCCTTTCTTCCTTCCTTCTCCCTTCCCTCCGTCCTTCCTTTATTCATTCTCTCATTTCTTTCTCTTTTCCTCCTTCCTCCCTCCCTCGTTCGCTCTCTCACTCCTTCCACCACTCCAAACTCTCCTCTACCCAGCTCCCCTTCCCCTTCCGCGCCCCCTTCAGAGTAAGACCTCGTCAGTATGGGCTGAGAATGAGGCCTATTGATATTTTGGGGCTTCTGGTGTGGAATTTCAGGTGTTGAGGGATAGAGGGGGAGGTGGAGGGGAGGGTGGATGGGGGAAAGGGCATAACATGAAAAAAAAGCAAGGATTATTGGGAAGTGAAGACCCGGAAAGTAGGAGGGATGGAGGGAAGGAGGGAAGGAAAGATCATACGAGATTTACGTGTATTTAGTTTTTGTAATGTTGGAAGGGAATACTCTCTCTCTCTCTCTCTCTCTCTCTCTCTCTCTCTCTCTCTCTCTCTCTCTCTCTCTCTCTCTCTCTCTCCAGGAATTTTTCTCTCTCGAAGCAACAGAAAAGATCAAACATTACATTTATTTTGAGCAATAAAGGAAAAAAACAGATTATATGCCTATCATTTTTTTTTTCGAATAAGACAAAAAATACGAAACTGCATTTATTTAGAGAAAGATCAGTATTCAGAAACACTCTTCTCCCTCACCACAACCATTTCCCAAGGCCACAGAGACGATTGGCCGGCTTCTCAAAACTGTTTCTCCTGTTCATAATGCAGAAACTATCTTAATCTGTGACTAAAAACGTATAAAAGAACATTTTAAAAACCCCCAGTCACTTTAGCCTTTGGAATGTAGGGGAGCTGCGGCGCGGAAGTGTTGCAGAATGTAATCCCGGAGACTAGCAGAAGAAACAACGAGCCTACAACATTTTCTTTAGGTGGATGGAGTGCGCTGGTGAATGTTGGGTTAGCGAAGAAGAATTGGAGTGTAAATAAAGGCGATCAAGAAAGTCATTGGAAAAGTTGTCGAGATGGTGAAGCGAAATACGAAATATTGGTTTTGGATTTCAGGTTTAGGGTTGAATAGACAGGGGCGTACTCAGTGGTCCAGAAGAGAGAGAGAGAGAGAGAGAGAGAGAGAGAGAGAGAGAGAGAGAGAGAGAGAGGAAGTGATGGTACATACATACATAGAGAAAAAAATTATATATGAATTCGTAGAAGAGGAGAACAGTAATAATTAAAAACAAGAGAAAGATAGATAGATCAATAGAAATAGATAGATAGATAGATAAATAGATAGAAAGAATCAAAGGAAAAGGAGATTAAAAAAGACATATGAATTAGTAGAAGAGTAAAATAGTGATAATAGTAAAAAGAGAAAGAAAGATAGATAAATAGATGGATACGATAATAGAAACAAAAAGAAAGAAAAAGAAAAAGGAGAGAAAAATTGAGAAATGCGGAATCATGGAGAGGAAGTAGATAAGAAATGTGAAATGGAGACGAAAAAAGTGGTGGAGGCTGATAGTGAAGTGGAGGAGGAGGAGGAGGAGGAGCAGAAGGAGGAAGAAGAAGAAGAAGAAGAAGAAGAAGAAGAAGAAGAAGAAGAAGAGTTTGACGTGAAGTAAATACAATTGTTTTATATGTAATTGGCTTCTTCTTCTTCTTCTTCTTCGTCTTCTTCTTGTCGTTATTGTTGCTGTTGTTGTTGACCAATAACCTCTTAATTTATCTACTCAAATATTGCAACTTAAAGGAAGAAAAATAAGTAAAATGAAAAATTAAGTTAGAATATAAAAATTTCTTACAATGAAAAAAATAAATAAAATAAGGAACGGGAAGGAGAGATGGTCAGTTTACTTTCTGCGGTGCCTCGACGCCCTTCCTTTGATGTGGATAATGACGCAGGTGATGAAAGTGATGATAGTAATAATAAAACATGACTTCTCTCTGCATCCTTCCTTCCTTAATGCCTTTCATCTTTACATACACACATACTCGTACATACACACATACATAAGCTTAATACATTTTCATTTTCACACCTTCCTTATATATATGTATATATATATATATATATATATATATATATATATATATATATATATATATATATATATATATATATATATATATATATATATATATATATATACATACATACATACACACACACACACACACACACACAAGATGGGTACTGGTCAAGGGTAACAAAAAAAAAAAAAAAAAAAAAAAATATATATATATATATATATATATATATATATATATATATATATATATATATATATATATATATATATATATATATATATATATATATATATATATATATATAAAGAAAAACTCACTGAGGTGCCAAAAGGATTATCCGAAGTCGGCGAAGTGTTTTGAGATTTCCCACTGTAAAGAACGTAAGTCATAGGAACGGGGAGATACAGAAGCAGGCAAGGAGTTCCAGAGTTTACCTGTGAAAGGAATGAAGGACTCTCAATACCAGTGAATTCTCGCATTAGGAAGGTGGACACACTTCGCTCACACTCATCCCCACACCTTCCTGAACCCTTTCACGAGCGTCCTTCACGGAACTTCCCACCACTATGAAAAAGGGTCAGCATCAATAGAGAAAGAGAGAGAGAGAGAGAGAGAGAGAGAGAGAGAGAGAGAGAGAGAGAGAGAGAGAGAGAGAGAGAGAGAGAGAGTGTGTGTGTGTGTGTGTGTGTGTGTGTGTGTGTGTGTGTGTGTGTGTGTCATTGCAGTACCCTTGAATAATACAAACGTAATCTGACTAACACTCTTACATCAATATTGTATCACATGAATTACTACAGAAGAAGAGACTGCGTCATCACATTACAGTACACCAATCACTGGAAAGCAACACAGTCACTCACTCACACACGCGCTACAAAACCAGATAAAGGCAGCGTGCGTCACTCAATTACGAAAGTTACATAGATACAGAGAAAACATCCGGTCATCTTAAGCATCTTGGAAAGCGACCGTCACGAGGACATCACAGTACGACGAGACCACCGGATGATGACCAGAACCGTGACAACATCTCGAGATTACCCGATGATGCAACGCCGAGATGGGAAGCTGGGAGAGATGTGTTTTTGACAATGATGTAATACTGAGGGGACGAAGAGAGGTGGGAAGGGACAAGAAGGAATGAGTGTTAGTGACAGTGATGGAAAAGAAAAGAGAGATGGAAAGGGAAGGAAAGATGTTTAAACCAATGATATGACGCTGAGGGGAAGAAGTGACTGTAAGGGGGAGGAGAAGAAAGAAAGAGTGTATGGGACGAGGCATAAAGGCCGGGGAGATTATGGAGGCTGG
>NC_087179.1:19615781-19618281 GCF_035594125.1 Scylla paramamosain
GGGCGCCGCCGGGGCCTGAGTGATGGCCAGCAAGTTGCCGAGCTACACTTCAAAATCAATATGGGGCTGAGGGAGGCTCGGCAGGGTTGGCAGCCCGCTGGAGTTGCCTGACGTTGCTCGTGGCGCCTTAATACCCCAGCCTGGGCACGATCTAGCAGGTTTGGGTACCGCCGTCACGTGCGGCATCAGTGTATTAAGGAGACGGTGTTCCCGCAGCAGGGAAGGGCGTGGGATAGCAGCCGAGGGGAGGCGCAGAGCGGCCAGCGTCGGCATCTTACTGAGTGACGTATCGATGACGTGAGCGGGGACTCGCGAAGCAGGCGACGCGTCGAATCCCGGCCGTAGAGGTTGTCGTGAGGCGCGCCTCGAGGAGAGCGGACGTGCGCCCTGCCCAGCAGTGTCGACCACCAAACACTCCACACGCTGAAGAATGTGCTTGTAGCGAAAACCGTCACCAGTCCAAGAGGGCAACCAGAGCGAGTGAACGAGTGTACAGAGTGAACGTAGCCTAGTGGCGTGTACATAAGTGTGTACATAAGAGTGATCGGTGGTGCTGGTGGAAGCCAGCGTCTGGCCGTTGTTCGTGGATACCGTGTATCCTCTGCTGCCGTCCTTCTGCTGAACAGGGCCGCCCGACGCCCGCCGCTACTCCAGCAACCATGGCTGACGTAAGTAGCATCAGCCCAGGCGCCATGCCGGGCTGGGACGGGACGGGTGGGTGGTGTTAGGCGCTGCTGTACACAGGTATGGGCATGGTACTGCTGCCCCACCAGCGGCAGGGCCACCAGCAGAAGCAGAAGCAGCACCAGCAGCTGAGGCCGGGAGGGCAGGCGGGAGGGTGTAGTGCGGCATTGATCTTGCGAGCCGGGCCGCCTCCACCCGAGAATCAATACCCGCCGCCGCCACACCGGGGACCCGACCTGCACCTGTGTGTGCGTGTGTGTGTATGGGGGGAGGGGGATTGTGTATGTGCATTTCCTAATTCGCTGGCAACATTTGCCTTGTCATACAGATGTGGTTGCTTGTCCCTCCGTCAGGATGCGGGGCGGGAAGGGGCGGGGAGAGACGCCGGAACCACCACACTTGGCGGGGCCGTGCAGGCTCGGGGAGCGGTATTTTTAAGCCGGCATTTAATACAGCAAAAACCTGCCCGGGGGAACTGAGGGGGACCAGAAATAACCAGTGTGCGTAAAGCCGTAGGCGACGCGCCCCGCCGCAGCCCCGGGCCGGCTCCCGGGGGGGGGGGGTAGGGGCTGGGGGTGTCAGGTTGAGGTTACGGGTCACCAGCAGGTCACGGTGGGAGACGCGTAGTAGTAGCGAGAAATGAGTGTGCCATTGTGAGGCGAGATTAGTGGATGAGATAAAGGTGAGGACGAAGCGAGCCGCTCTTACCGGCTTTCTGCTGGTGGGGCGGGGCGGGGCGGGGCAGGACGGGACGGAGCGGGGGAGGGAGGATGTGGCCTTATCTCATTCACCTCCTGATAACCTCTGCCGGCTGTTCATCACCGGCGGCATGTCTCCTGCTGCTATTGATGCTTTCCTTACCTTTGCCCTTCCCAGAACTGCTACGGTCCTGTCGTCTTGGCATCTGTGTCCTCGGCAGCGTCTTGCATCAAATATTTATGGGAGTGGCAGTACCTGTGTCTTGTCTCCACACTCGTCACACACATTCTTGCCCCTCGCCACATCCTCTGCGTCAGTCTTTTTTTTTTTTCATTCGTGTTCCTTTTACATTTTTTACTCTGATCGATTTTCTTTATTCCCGTTCTTCCTGTACTTTTTTTTTCTTATTTTCATCTCTTTGTTCTAATCGTATTGACCTTTTAACGTTTTGCTCCATTCTCTCTCTCTCTCTCTCTCTCTCTCTCTCTCTCTCTCTCTCTCTCTCTCTCTCTCTCTCTCTCTCTCTCTCTCTCTCTCTCCGTACAAAAAAAAAGTAGAAAAGATTTTTATTGCGGTAAAAATGTAAGAAAAAAGTGTAGGACGAAAGGAGGGGAAAAGGCACTTCAGGCTCTAAGTAGTTGCAGGAAGAGGAGAAGATGGAAGAGGAGGAAGAGGAGGCGGTTCTTTTAAGCAGTAGTAGCGAGAGATGGCAGAGGAGGTAGAAGGTTAAGAACTACCATTATAGGCTAAAGTATCTCTCTCTCTCTCTCTCTCTCTCTCTCTCTCTCTCTCTCTCTCTCTCTCTCTCTCTCTCTCTCTCTCTCTCTCTCTCAGTTTTGTGGTGAGCTAATGGAGGTTAGGTTTCGAAAGTGTTGGGGCTTGTTTTATACACTCTAACATTCAGTGACTCGCTCTTTTGACGGTGTTTAAAGACCAAGGATGGGCGGAGGGAGGGGGAGTTAGGTAGAATGAGACCACACGCGTTAGATTTAAAAGGCCGGGAAGAACTTCGATATTATGAAAGCCAGAGAAAGAATAGGAAAAAAGTAAGAGATTATGAGGTCAGAGCTGAAGAGAGAGAGATGAAAAGACTGATAGGAAGTGGGCATGAATCAAT
>NC_087179.1:19620781-19790430 GCF_035594125.1 Scylla paramamosain
TTTTTTTAGCATGAGACCGTATTTCTGAAGGAACACTGTAAGGGAACTGAGGGACTGCCCAAGGAAACGTTGCCAGTGTATTACCGCCTAAGACTGGCGGTGATTGGTGCGCAGACGCTAAGCTATTGATTGAGGGAGAGAGGATTGAGGTGGGGAGGAAGAGGGAGGGACTGCCGTTCTCTTCCTCCTCCTCCTCCTCCCTCCTCAGTCCCTCTCCACCACTTCTGTTAACGTTCCTCCACTGTTCAGCTCAACATTCCTTAATGTGTGGGATATTGACGGTGGAGTCTGTCGCGTGAATCAGGGTGGAGGCAGTGGAGGTGGTGCAGGGACAGGGCGGGGTGGGGTAGGTGTCATGGGCGGGTGGTGGTGGTGGTGCATTGCAGTGGTAACTGGCTGCCCCCACTTCCCCCACCTCCCGTGTTCCCTCCGCCCTCCACTCCCACTTCGTCCTCCACTATCCTCCACTACGTCCTCCTCTCACTTTTTCGTGCTTCTAGTCGTTTGTGCGTCTCCTTCACTTATTCATAATCCTCCTAATACTCCTAGCTCTGGAAACACTTCCCTCCATCCCTCCCTCCCTCCCCGAGCCTGGATCCTGACGGGTGGATGGGTGGGTGGAGCAGGCGGAGGAGGAGGAGCGGTGGAAGCGACACTCCAGCTGGCTCACAACTCCGCCGGCGACTGCACACACACACACACACACACACACACACACACACAAGGGATTACTGATCGTCGTGCAAGAGATGTGTTCTGTCATGTAAGCGAAAGTAAGGACACTGAAAGAAGCAGGGGTTGTGAGGCAAGACGAGTGAGGTGGAGAGGGACGGTGTTGTTAGAAGTGGTGATGGGTGGTTAAGGTTAGATTGTGAGTGGGTTGTGCGTGTTTGGAGAGGGATATGCAGGTGTGCAGCGTGGAAGGGCAAGGGTGATTGTTTTTTCAAGGTGTAGAAGAGAAAGGTAAAGGTTATGAGTCAGTCATTTGGTTATTCAATTGTTCATTTTGACAAATTGGGCACATTTACTTAGTTGAACGACTATACTTTCTTGTTTTTGCTTCAATTTTAAATGCAATTTTGCCATAAATGTTAACTTTGCCACACACACACACACACACACACACACACACACACACACACACACACACACACACACACACACACACAATCTGCCTTTGCATAAATTAACGGGGACTTGCAATATAAATGGTTTCATTACTGCCAAGTTGAGATAAACAGATTTGAGGCCCAAAACACACTGATAAATGAATTATCAAAGAATTAGCATCAACGAGCTTATTATCTCATGTTGCATCCCAACCGTTAACTACAACAGGCCTTGAGAGAGAGAGAGAGAGAGAGAGAGAGAGAGAGAGAGAGAGAGAGAGAGAGAGAGAGAGAGAGAGAGAGAACCGGGTGCGTGCGTTGCGAAAGAAGCAGCCTGTCATTGGATTCTGCTGACTCCATTAGCGTTCTTGACGCGAGGTGTCAGCAGATGAAGATGCCCGAGTGGCCGATTTAACTCAGTACTCAGCCTCTGTTATGGTTCTGTCGCCTTAACTCGAAGCTTGCTGAAGGTAGACTTGAGGCGACGCGTAGCATTGCATACCAGCCATAGTTGCTGAAGGGGTCATTGAGGAGATGATGGAAAATATGGTTCGAATTAGTGGAGAAAGATGAAAATAGTAGAGTAGCGCGGTTTAAATGATGGAATACCACAGAAGTGAGCCATGGTTTTGAGAGAGAGAGAGAGAGAGAGAGAGAGAGAGAGAGAGAGAGAGAGAGAGAGAGAGAGAGAGAGTAGCAAGGAGAGTTCCCCAGCCGTTGAGGGTGGGTTGTGTGTGGGGTGACCGTACGCAGGGCCCTAATAAGGACAGCAGGTTGTGAGGGGCTGGGGACGACCCCACTTTGCTGACCACGCAAAGGAGTTCAGCAGAGAGAGAGAGAGAGAGAGAGAGAGAGAGAGAGAGAGAGAGAGAGAGAGAGAGAGAGACTGTCACCTTCGTATTAGAGAAAGTAGTGGTAGCATTACGTGAAATTTCTCTCTCTCTCTCTCTCTCTCTCTCTCTCTCTCTCTCTCTCTCTCTCTCTCTCTCTCTCTCTCTCTCTCTCTCTCAGGATAAAAGTACACACGTTGGAGTAGTTAGCAGGGCGTCGGGCAAGTGTGTGTGTGTGAGCGCGCGTGGAAAGAGGAGGCGATGGTGTGGTGTGGCTTGGGTGGCGCCAGGAGTGGGTGTGGCTTGGGTTAGCGTCTCTTTAATAGCGGTGCTGGAGTGGGGGTGAGGGTGGGCGTGTCCTGGAGAGAGAGAGAGGGGGGAGGTGAACAAGGAGGGCAATGGGGGGGACAGGTGAAGGGAAATAGTAAGCTTTGTTCACTTATTCTCCGTTTCTAATCGTTTCCTCTCTCTCTCTCTCTCTCTCTCTCTCTCTCTCTCTCTCTCTCTCTCTCTCTCTCTCTCTCTCTCTCTCTCTCTCTCTCTCTCTCTCTCTCTCGTTTGTTACTATACTTTCTTTACACCTGAATGCCCTTGGTTACTTTCTGGACCGATCTCTCGCACTACGGTTGTCAGTAGTCCGCACTCGAATGCAGCGAGTGAAAGGTAAAGCTAAAAACTCAGTATTTGACAAATACATCGTGCATACGAATCGGTCTCCCCCTCTTCTCTCTTGTTTTACCTGAGGCGAGGTATGGAACATGTCAGGTCAATTTACTCCTTACCAACTTCTGTCGCAAAGGCGAAATTTCCACTCGCGGTGGCCACAACCTAACCGGCTCTGTTGTAGGCGAGGAGAGGTACTGCTGACGTAGTAGCGTGCGTGGTGGCTGAGGTGGAGAGAGAGGGTGGCGTGGCTTGGCGTGGTGAGACCGTTTTGTGGAGATTTTTACGCAATTTTTTGGACATCGTTTTCTCTCGGTGACCACCGAGAGAAAATACCGCCCCTTCTCGATGACGATGCCTAAGTTGAGACAAAAGATTATAAATTTCCTCAGTTTATTTTCTCCCGTCCTCCCGTTTCGTCTCCATGCGAGTATAATCAACGGCCTAGTATTTTCTCTCTCTCTCTCTCTCTCTCTCTCTCTCGGGATGAACGCCCTCAACCAGCAGTACCTTTTAGCTATGACCACTGTGGTCATGTTCTGCCGTGGGGGTAAAGGCGGGGACCTGGTGGTGGTGGTGGTGGTGGTGGTTGTGACAAGAGAGGAGAGACTTGCTCCATCGTGTACTGAAAGATCCAAACCGAGATTCTTTGCGTCATTTGTGGCAAGAAGGAGTCCATTGTAATATATTAAAACCGCTGAATGTCAGCTTGAGGGTGACGCTTTAAGGACGAGGGTTTAGTGGTGTGTGGTGTGGGTCTGTGGAGGGATCTAAGGGAGGTGGTGATGGAGCTGGAGAGGTTGGCGGGATCGGGAAAGAGGCACCACACTGACGCGGTTCTTGCATGAGTAGGTTTTTGTCCAGTAGGATCGTGACGAGTTCATGGTATCTTCCTCAGCGTGGAATGTTTATTATTCTCCGAAAAGTGGAATCTTTCAGAGTTGGTAATGTAATAATTTTAGATACTACGTTCTATCTTTGTGACGACAGGCCTCCTCTCCCTTGCGCCTTTTGCGGCATTAGGATAACAAAACTGGTTTTCTGCTGCCACATAGTTTTTACGGAATTATAGAAAGACTGATTGGTTAAAGCCACTGGAATGAAAGTAGTAGGAAGGGGGACCTATGCGGAATAAGAAGATGGATGGGTTGTGAGAGGAAAGGAACCGGTTGGGGTGACCAACATTCCATTGTAGAATGGAGGGGATGGACAGTCTCTCTCTCTCTCTCTCTCTCTCTCTCTCTCTCTCTCTCTCTCTCTCTCTCTCTCTCTCTCTCTCTCTCCGGGAACAAAAGATGATTACGCATACTACATGTCTTTCTTGAGACCCCGCGCATGTTACAGCCTTTTATGAGGAACCGGATACGGATGCTTATTTACGGATTCAGGTAACCGGAAAGGGAGGTGAATAAAAATAAACGCATCTTGGTTTCTTTCCTGCGTCGTTTTCTTGTTTCCTGCCTCGTTCCCAGCACTCCGTTTTTTGTACGTCTCAAGAACTGGAAGATGGGAGAACTTATATAATAAAGTAAAGGTGTGTGTGTGTGTGTGTGTGTGTGTGTGTGTGTGGCGGCGGCATCATGAACATTAGCAGCATTGGATAGCATGGTGAGAGAGTGCACACTATGTTGATGATAATCCCTATGTTTGATTTAATCCCCTTTTGTTTGTTACCTCCACATCAATGTTGAATTGCCTGTTGCTTGTTTAGCCTTGTGTGCCAGAGTCCTTGTGGGTTCTTGTTGCAGACGTGTTGGCCTGGGCCACTGAGCACCACCCTCTTACTGAACACCTCAGACCTTTCTTTATTTGTTACTTATTGTTAATAGTAATCTATACCCTTGTGCCTTCATTTTGATGTGCTTTAGTGTGGGTCCCAAAATCATTACACGAGGGTGATTGCCAGTGGCCTCCCAAAGGTTTGTCTTAATGAAACTATACTGTATGTGGTTTGTTGGTAATTTCTCTTTCAGACGGGCAGAACAGATTCGTACCGCCACGCTACGGATCGTAACGTCCCTGATGATAACCGAACTGTGAAGGGAGACCCCAAGGTAGTCTTTCTTGAGACACGACCAACCAGATTTAAAAACACGAGATTTCTTCCACCACGTGACGCTCTTCTTCCATTTTAGAATCTGTCACTTTTAATTCTTATTTTGAAGCTACAGTAACAGCCAAACTCTTCCCTGCCCAGCTACTTCTCCAAGCCCCACTTGACTGGCAAACCACAAACTTTCTTACATATGATTACATGTCGAGAAATTATTCCCTACATCACACAGGAGACCCACAAACATAATGTGTTTCACCTCTGTAGCTGGGCACCAAAAGACACGGAGAAGTTGGCTGCAGGCTATGGCTCCCTTCTGTGCCTGTCCTCACCAGTTTATGAAGTAGTTGCAAAGTTACCTTGCTCAAGTTGCCCACATCTACTCTGGAGCACCTTGACATCCCTTAGTACCTTCACCTTTAATTAAGCCCTGAGTGTGACCTAGTTGAAGTTCACACTTCTTTCAAAAAGTGGGTCGGTTACAGGAGTATCTCAATACAAAGCATTTCCCTCTCGTCATTTCCTTATAACTGCATCCAGTACAATGGCTGGTTATCAGCAGAAAACATGAGACTTGAAATAGGTACAGATTGAGATGCATGCTCTTGTAGTATTGCAACTTTTCTTTTGAAAGAGCTGTAAAACAGCAGCACAGTGTTTTGTCAGATTCTTGAACTGCCTGTCATTTTTTTTTTTTTTGTTTTCTCACTGCTTCACCTAAAGTGTAGTGATGCCACATGCTCAGTAATGCAGTGTACTTGTAAGCACCAGCTGCCTCTGTATATTTGTCTGCATGTAATGTAGCACTTGGATGCTCGTGTTCAAAGCTTTACCTTTTCTTTCATATTACCTTTGTAGCACAAACTACGTGTCAGATTTTCTATTTTTTAATGCTTTTATATGAATAGTTATGTTTTGTATAAGAATAATTAGCTTGATTAAATCCCAGTAGCTGCACCATGCTAATAAAGCTAGAGAAATGTCCTCTACAATAGCCCTTTAGCAACAGTTAATTTATCCAGAAAATAATGTTTTGAGCTGAACTTCTCTCAGTCTCAGCCCTATTAACAACCTTGTCATGTTGGTAGCATTAACAGGCTTCTTTTTTGTTGGCATTTTACATGAATGTTTTGCTGTGTTGTAGGTAGTTATGGAAGTTATGATGAGCACATAAGACTTTTACAACCCTGACAACCCAAGTGTGCATTGCCGGACTTGTGACTGGTGGGGCACTTAAAGGTTGGGATTTTGATATAGATCTGGAGTTCCTTAGTGCAAAAATTTATCATGAGAACTTATTTATTATTTTGGTGCCTTATTTTGACTGATTTCAACAGGCTTTGTTATTTTCAAGGCTGTTTCCATGATTTTAGCAATAGTGTAGCAAGGATTCTACATCAAGAAAAAATAACATGAAATCCCTCCACTAATCAATCCAGTGGGCCTTAGAAAAATAATCCACAGCATATAGAAAACAAGATTGTTGTAAAAAAAATTTTAGACAATCATCTCATTCTGGTGAAGCTTTTGTGTGGAGTTTTGATGTAAAAGAAATACAGAACCTTAGTGAATCTACGACCAGTCTTCAGTGTAGTGGAAGCACTGCAGCACTAGATGACAAACAGCCAAGTTCAGTTGTGCATCACAACTTTACACAAGCATTCCATGAAGGTTTCAGCCATTGGGCAACCATTTTCCTTGGGGCCTTTATGTATATAGATGATATGATGCATTACAAGAATTCTGGATAGATCTTAGGTGTCCTTCAGAAGCCATTACATTACTAGAGTTGGTGATACAGAAAAGCATATTTAGCTTTGACATTCTGCTTTTTGGACAGCATTCAGTATCAGTGTTTCCTTAACTCCCTCTTTTCCAGGTTCTTGACAATTACTGTTGTTGATTTACTGATTTTTCACTTTTGTGTTTGTATCTGTATTGTATCTGAGGTATGGTCCATGCTGTGAGTGACTGCTCTGAGGAACCTGCCTGGCCTCCCACTCTGACCACTACACCCTGATACAGGTGGAAGGGAGGGATGAGTGGAGGCTTGGCAGACTTCTGTCTGAGAAGCTGAGTTGTGGAAAATTCCATGGGAAGCAAATCCTCAAAGCTGAAGATTGTAAGCAATGAAGTACCATTAGTCACTTTGCCTGACAGTGCAACAATAGAGATGATTAAAGTTTTAGCTGTTGCAACTGGTCTTGAGGATATGCAACATGTGAATTGTGATCTTGGTGGTGGTGGCGGTGGTGGTGGGAAGGATAAATGATGCATGTTTTTTTTTTCCTGCTGTGTGTAGTGTGTTGAGTGGCTGTGTGTGTCACCTGTGGCTCACCCAAACATGACTCCTTGATTTCTGACATGTTGCAGACTGCTTATTACTTCTTCTCAATCTTTTTTTTTTTTTTTTTTTTTTTTTTTAGTTGTAAGATTTGTTACATGTATATTTATTTCAAAGAGTAAAAACTTGCAAAACAGTACATATTGCTTTTGTTGTGTTGTACTTAAGGTCAAGGGCAGGATGAGTGTTGGCAAAGTGTCAGGGTGGATAGGTCCCACCAAATGTTCCTTTCATGCACTTTGAAAATGAATCAGTGGAGTGGATGAGAAACACCCAAGTATTTGTTTATTTTAGAATCCAAATGTGTTAATTTTTTGTAGGCATAAATTTCTTAATCTTCACAAAATAAAAAAAACTAGGACAGTAATTGTAAAGTTAGTGAGTCATCCTGCTTATTCTGAACCATTCCTTGTGTCTAATCTTTTTTTCTTTTGTGCAGTCAAAAAAGAAGAATGTCAAGGGCAAGAGGAAAGGGGAGAAGGAGAAGGATATGGACAACCTGAAACAGGAATTGGAACTCGATGAACACAAGGTCCCCATAGAAGAACTCTTTCAGCGCCTCTCCGTCAATCCTGACACAGTAAGACTTTGTGCATGAGAGAAATAATTTTGTAACAAAAGCCTTCATACCATCCATTGCTTGACATTTTTCACTTTATTTAAAGGTCATACTCTAAGTCAACTTCTGTCTCTTTTGTAGTGATAGGACAATCAAGACCAACCAAAGTCACTTAAGCATTAGTGATCATCTTGATTTAGCTGGTAATGTGTTAAAATCTTAAGTACCAAGAGTGACGTGACGGGGTCATTCCCTGTCTCTAATTTCTCATTATTTATGTGATGTTTAAATAAGGGCAAGACACTTAGGATTTATATAATGAGTATGTAGTATTCATATCTGTAAAGTATTATCATTGAAGTTTGATAAACAAGACGTGCTGATGTGGGGCTCCTAATTTCAACTCGCTGACACCTAGGCCCCTTTGGAGTTGAAATCCCAGCTGTGCCATCATTCTTGAGCATTTTAAATGATAAGAACAATAGTCTCTCTATCTTTCTTCATAGCAACCATTGTAATCATGTCCTTCTTGTCCAGGGTTTGACACAGGCCGAGGCTCGCCGCAGGTTAGAAAGGGACGGCCCCAACGCCCTCACCCCTCCCAAGCAAACTCCAGAATGGGTCAAATTTTGCAAGAACTTGTTTGGTGGATTCTCACTGCTGTTGTGGATTGGTGCCATTCTCTGTTTCATTGCTTATTCCATTGAGGCTGCATCAGAGGAGGAACCCAACAATGATAACGTGAGTGTCTTCCATATTTTGGCTTGTAGGTACCATAGAAACAGTAATAGTTACTGCCTCAGCTAATGGTTGTGCTTGGAAAATGTAAGAAGGATTCTATATGATCATTATATGAAGCTGTCATGATTGGGGGTTCTGTTAGAGGAAGGGAGTGTGGTCAGTTCATTGCAGAGAGACTTTGATATGAATCCTGAGCTTGTGGCATAACGATGGGGGGAGGGAAGGCCATGTCCTTCAGTTTACTTGTATAGCCCATGAAAGGTGAAAGGAAACTTAGGCAGGTGGCATAAAATAACATGTATATTTTAGCTGCTGAAATACTAGAATACTTAACAGAACTTTAGAAAAAAATAAATAAATAAATAAAAATATATATATATATATATATATATATATATATATATATATATATATATATATATATATATATATATATATATATATATACACTAGCTGGTACTCCAAAAAAACACTATTATTGGTAGTGAGTAAGATGAAGTTAATTAAAACTGTATACAAAACCACTGTGTTGGTTTAAATTTTTTATGAGCAAATAGACAAAGGCAAAGTATTCTGAGTTTCTATGTAGTTCCACTATTCAACAAACATGTTTCTGCTCCTCCACAGCTGTACTTGGGCATTGTGCTCACTGCTGTCGTAATCATCACAGGCATCTTCTCATACTACCAGGAAAGCAAGAGTTCCCGTATCATGGAGTCCTTCAAAAACCTTGTTCCTCAGGTGAGTGAGTGGTGTGAAATCATACAGCAGATTTGCCTGCAAATATATGAAAGTTATTAGTTTCATTTAGACATTTTGAAGAACCTGGAAAATGTACAACCCCACTTTCTCTGTTTCAGTATGCCATTGTCATCCGTGAGGGTGAGAAACTGAATGTTCAGGCTGAGGAACTATGCATAGGTGACATCATTGATGTTAAGTTTGGTGATCGTATCCCTGCTGACATGCGAGTCATTGAAGCTCGAGGTTTCAAGGTAACTGAACAGTACCACCTAGAGATGCTATCAATCACAGTAATTGTAACTTGAGATATATGTACATTTATTTATATTATATACACATGTTCCATCAGGAATTCTGATTTTAGTTGGTTTTAGTTTGGTGAACAATGCAGGATGGGGTTTCTCATTGTAAAGAAAGTATTCTATATTCTATGAGGTTTCTTGATACAGGTCGACAACTCTTCACTCACTGGTGAGTCTGAGCCACAGAGTCGCTCTCCTGAATTCACATCTGAGAATCCTCTTGAGACCAAGAACCTTGCCTTCTTTTCCACCAATGCTGTTGAAGGTGAGTGCTTGCTGTGTCATCATACCTGCTACAATATGCTGCTCATTTCCTAAGTTTCTGGTATTGTGCATGATGTCGTATGAGTTAGAACAGAAATAATGTGCTGGTCTATTTCAGGCACTTGCAAGGGTATTGTAATCAATATTGGTGACAATACTGTGATGGGTCGTATTGCTGGTCTGGCCTCTGGCTTGGAAACTGGAGAGACTCCAATTGCCAAGGAGATCAGTCACTTCATCCACATCATTACTGGTGTGGCTGTCTTCCTGGGGGTTACATTCTTCATCATTGCCTTCATCTTGGGTAAGTTGTGCTTGTCCCTGTTCATCACTTGCAGCTGACTTGCCTCTCCAAAGAGACTTTAAAATATTGCATGTCATGGGCCATTTACCTGGACAACATATATCTTTCAATTAATGTAAGTTTATTAGTTAGTACACACTGCTGATTTAATTCCCACTTCCAGGTTACCACTGGCTGGATGCTGTTGTGTTCCTCATTGGTATCATTGTGGCCAACGTGCCCGAGGGTCTGCTGGCCACTGTCACTGTGTGTCTCACCCTCACTGCCAAGCGTATGGCTGCCAAGAACTGCTTGGTCAAGAACTTGGAAGCTGTGGAGACCCTGGGTTCAACCTCTACCATCTGCTCTGACAAGACTGGCACCCTCACTCAGAACCGTATGACCGTCGCCCACATGTGGTTTGACAACACCATCATTGAGGCAGACACCTCAGAGGACCAGTCAGGCTGCCAGTATGACAAGACCTCTGATGGATGGAAGGCTCTCTCCAGGATTGCTGCTCTTTGCAACCGTGCTGAATTCAAGACAGGCCAGGAGGACGTGCCCATCCTGAAGCGAGAGGTAAACGGTGATGCTTCCGAGGCTGCCCTGCTGAAGTGTGTGGAACTTGCTATTGGAGACGTGAGGGGCTGGCGTTCCCGCAACAAGAAGGTCTGTGAGATTCCTTTCAACTCCACCAACAAGTATCAAGTGTCCATCCATGAGACCCAGGACAAGAACGACCTCCGCTACCTGCTTGTGATGAAGGGCGCTCCTGAGAGGATCCTCGAACGATGCTCCACCATCTTCATGAATGGTGAAGAGAAAGCTTTGGATGAGGAGATGAAGGAAGCTTTCAACAACGCTTACTTGGAGTTGGGTGGGCTTGGAGAGCGTGTGCTGGGCTTCTGTGATTACGTCCTGCCCTCCGACAAGTACCCCCTCGGCTATCCCTTCGATGCTGATGCTGTCAACTTCCCTGTGCATGGTCTTCGATTTGTCGGGCTCATGTCCATGATTGATCCTCCCCGTGCTGCTGTGCCCGACGCCGTGGCCAAGTGCCGTTCTGCTGGTATCAAGGTTATCATGGTTACTGGTGATCATCCCATCACTGCCAAGGCCATTGCCAAGTCTGTCGGTATCATTTCTGAGGGCAACGAGACTGTAGAGGACATTGCCCAAAGACTTAACATTCCCATCAAGGAGGTCGACCCCCGCGAGGCCAAGGCTGCTGTAGTCCATGGCTCCGAGTTGAGGGACATGACTTCCGAACAGCTGGATGATGTCCTTATCCACCACACTGAGATTGTGTTCGCCCGTACCTCCCCCCAGCAGAAGCTCATCATTGTGGAGGGCTGCCAGCGAATGGGAGCCATTGTAGCTGTAACCGGAGATGGTGTGAATGACTCCCCTGCTCTCAAGAAGGCCGATATTGGTGAGCCTACTGCTGCTACAATTCTTGTTTATTTCTTTCTGTCCCATGAACCATAGCCAAGTACTATTCATTAATCTCTTACTTCACAGACATCCTCACCAAATTGCTACTCCCGCAGGTGTGGCCATGGGTATCGCTGGATCCGATGTGTCTAAGCAGGCTGCTGACATGATTCTGTTGGACGACAACTTTGCTTCTATTGTCACTGGTGTGGAAGAGGGCAGGCTTATTTTTGATAACCTGAAGAAATCCATTGCCTACACCCTCACCTCCAACATCCCTGAGATCTCCCCCTTCTTGTTCTTCATGATTGCCTCCGTGCCTCTCCCTCTGGGCACTGTTACCATCCTCTGCATTGATCTGGGTACTGACATGGTAAGTTCCTCATTGCCACTTGTGTCTGTCCATTTTAATTCATTTTTCAATCCTTTACTAAGGAGATTAAGTATTTACTTTTTAACAACAGACTGACTTTTCACAGTGACATGTTCATGTGTTGATTTATTGGAACTCCTTTTAAAATGCCTTTCCTTGGGTCAAAATTGTTATTCGTGAAAGTAAGGAAAAGAGTGTGGGGGGTCTTATTTTTCATCTTGTACTACATGACTATCAGATTAATCTTTTTAAATATTAACCCCAAAACTTCCTTATCTTTCCTAAGATTCCAGCTATTTCACTAGCTTATGAAACTGCTGAGACCGATATCATGAAGAGAAGGCCACGAGATCCTGTGTATGATAAGCTGGTCAATGAGAGGTATTACAAACAAGTATCATAGACAGTAGAGAACATTGTAACTAGTAAAAGTAAGTAATACAATGGACAGCTTATAGGGAGGATTATTGAACAGGATGTAGATGCAGGTAGTCGTCACCTTGGGCTTTACCTTGGGACAGCAGTAATCCAGTGGGCCTCTGCGCGGCCCAGTTGCAGTGGGCCTCTGCGCGGCCCAGTTGTCTAGTAGTGTATAACTTGATCTTGCTTTCCACCTCTTCTGTAGGTCCCAGCTATCTCTCTCGCCTATGAATCTGCAGAGAGTGATATCATGAAACGGTATCCACGAAATCCATTCAAAGACAAACTTGTCAACGAAAGGTAAAAGAAAATGGTTGTCAGGGATTTGATCCATTGTTACGAGTTCATATTTCGGCTTCTGCAACACAGCAGGCACTAAGATCCTGCCTGTTTGACTCGCACGCAATCACTTTTATCATTACTACTATTATATTGATAACTCAGACCCAAATGATGGCCTTTAATCCCAGCCAAAGCAGTGGTATATACTTTGTATCCTGTAAGGACAAATGCTTGTCACAGTTTTGTTACAAGGGATGAGGTGAGATTTTTGACTGATGCTTGACTCTTCTTCATTACATTTGTTTTGAGTGACAAACCAATCTTCCAAGAAACTTATCGGTGTTACATGCACAGAAAGGTTTGCATGATTTTAATCTCCTCAGGTATTTATAAGGAAATGGCATATGAATTTATAAGGAGTTCTCTTATTACATTTTCAGAAGACATTGTATTAGGACAGTTATTGTATTCTACTTTTATTTGCTTCATTTGACTGGCTGATTCTGACTAAATGATAATGCATTATGTATCACAAGAAAATTTGCGAAGTTTACTTGAAAGCTTTTTCCAGGAATGCTGTTTGCAACATAGTGAACACTTGATGGCCTGGCCATGCCCCTCACTGACTCTGATATGATGAACACTAATCTTGCTACTACTTTTCAATCTTGTTACTTATGATTTGATCAATGATGCAGCAACAAGTCTGCCATTCTGCCTCTTTTCCTTTTTGTCCTGGACACCATTACTTGTGGCATAATCATGCCAACAACTGGCTAAAAAGATGCCTGCTGTCTGCCCTTTATCACATGTAATGTGTCAGTATTTTCTGTCAGACCAAGCATCTTACTTCTGTAAATTGACATCAAAGTGCACCTAGTGTTTACTTGCCAAAGCCACACTAGATTCTTTAAACCACTTTAGGCTTATTAAAGTAATGGCAGCAGCAAGGGAAGTGAAGGAAGAGTGGTGAGGTGGTGTACCAAGTAAGTGGGGAGTCACCAGTCCCTTGCTGTGCCTCACACTGGGTGCACTCCATCAGGGCAGCAGCAGGTGCTTCACTGTTGTCATATTGAAGATTTTATCAAAATAACTTTGATTAATTTTTAATTTAACTGTTCTATTATTTTGAAGTCCATTCTTCCTTCATCAAACAACTTTGGTGAAGTACCAGCTGGAAAGTCAGCTTCTCTCATTTCTTGGCTTTACCTCCTTTACTTTCATGGAATAAAACCTAAATTCTTTTAATATAATTTATCAGACTATAAAATTCAAACTCTCTTGAACCCCATAGTTTCCCTTTTTCATGGTAGCACTCATGCTCTCAATGTACCATTCCATTAACTCACCATCATCAGCCACAGGTCACATCTTGAACACTCATTGTCCATCTCTCATTGCTATGAGGTGGTGGTGGTGTGTTGCTGCACCTCACCCCCCCATTCCTTCCACTCATGTGCACTAGTGACCATTGCCACTGCAGTGTGTAGAAGCTGGTGACCACACCTCTCCATCGCATAATTTGAGCTGTGCTCAGTGAAGGTGCAGAGTCCAGGGTGCAGTGATAGTTGATGCTTCCATAAATGTAAAGGAACACTCTAATGCAGTATCACTGTAACTTTTGCCAATATCTTACTCTGGACTTTTCACCTTTTGCCAGCGGTGTTTGTGTGTTGACCTGCCATGCATGCCATGATCATCACAAATAGTGTCCTGCCTTCAGAGTTCACTTCTTATGTATCTGGTCTCATATTCGTCTTTTTTTTCTCTCTTCTTTTGTCTGCCTCTTGTCCTGTGCTGGTCATGACAGGTCCCAGCCATTTCCCTTGCCTATGAAGCGGCTGAGTCTGATATAATGAAGCGTCAGCCCCGCAATCCGTTCACCGACAAGCTTGTGAACGAGAGGTAACGTGTACAGGTTCTCTCTTTTCCTTCCTCTCTTTTTCTCAAGTCTCTTCCCAACTCCTCACTCCTGAGCTCCAAGCTTCACCTCGGTCCAGAAATGAACGGTCAACCTCTGCATGGTTCTTTGTTTCTTCTTAGCCGAAGCAACAACAGGTGCCATGGAAGCTTAGGATTTGCCTGGTGACTCTCTCAAGAGCATCAGCTTGAGACCCTCAATTCTAGAATGATAGCACAGCTGGCTGATGAACTGATTGATTGAACTACCAGGGACATGAGGCACTTGTCCTAGTCAATTTTTTTTTTTTTTTTATTTATTTATTTATTTTTTATCCTCACATTTCACTTAATGCTTTGAGAATGTTGCTTGCCTTATTCTTGTGCACAGTTGTGTCTCCTGTCCCTTGTGGCAGCACCACTGCACGGGGAGTAGCAGGGTTTTGGGGTCCACCGGCGAACACTTAGTACCAGTAGCACGCGCCCAACAGGACAGAGCAGATTTCTTCTACTTTTTTTCTCCTTATTTATCCTTGCACATGGATATTTTCAGGTTATTCTACAAGCTAAAGCATCTGTAGGTAGATGTTCACCCTTTGTTTTGTTCGCTCCTACAGTATTATATTATGTATGTTGTTCCGTTTTGCAATAATTGTAACCTTATACCTTTGGTTAATATTTAGGTGCCTGCCATTTCCCTTGCCTATGAAGAAGCTGAGTCAGATATTATGAAGCGCCAGCCCCGCAATCCCTTCACGGACAAGCTTGTGAACGAGAGGTAATGTTCGGCACACAGTAATGGCTTCCACTCCTCTGTAATTAACAACTACTCATACCACTTCTGCTCTACTACTATTACAATTAAGATTTCTGTTACTACTACTACTACTACCACCACAACCCAGACTAACATTTAAAAATTTTCCCTGGAAAATGTGATTTATACTAACAATTTTGGTTCTTAGTGTGTAGGTTGGGGAGGGGACTGGTATGTCTACAAAAACATACAATGCTGTTGGTACGAAAACAGGTTATTGTGTTTTATACTTATTTTTTTCCTGCATGTGATGTTTTTTTTAACAACAGTAAATGCTGACAAAATTTTAAAATATCTAGAATACATTTAATAATTTAAAAGGTGGAAGCATGTATTGCGGTTGACAATGGCTAAATCCTGTGAATTCTGTGAATAGTGAACTAGGACTGCCATCTTTAGCTGTAAAGTTGCTTTAGGTGTTTCTTGAATGTACAATCTCCAACATCAGACTTATAGAGGACTGGAAGAGGGGGTTGTCTGCAAGGGTTGGGCACAGCAGTGAGTGGGCAGGAAGTGCAGAGTGGATTCTGCTCTTAACAAACCACTGCCTCATGTCAAAGGCTGGCCAGGAGATGGCTCATGCAATTTATAGTTTCACAGGAAATCATGTTTGCAATTTTTTTGCCCATTTTTTGCTTTTTGCTTTGTTATTTTTGTCAGTGGCTCACGATCAGTGACTTACGAAGCACAGTCTGGAGGCTGTGCTAGGGCTCCCATTGGGCTACATGAATCACCTCAACAGGGACATTCATGTTTCATGTGACACAGTTAGTGTTCTATGTATAGTGTGCACAGTGGTCGCATGACTCAGAAAGGCAGGCTGTTGGTGTGCTGGAAGGCATTTTTTGCATGATGGTGCCACCAGCAAAGAATATTGCAGTATGTAGGAATCCTTCCCATTCCTTTCCCATAACATCGCTGGTGCTTTCATTGTTGTGAGCACAGAGGACACTGGAAGGCAGCAGTGTTCTGTGCTCACTTGTGCTGCAGACCCACATGAGAGTGTGTCTAGGCAGCGTGTGAGTCTGCTGCCAGTAATGCTACTGTTGTGGCCTTAACTGTGTAGGAGCCCATGTTGAATGCATTACTGTATGGTGACGAGTGTAGATAGATGGCGCTTTTAGAACAGTAAATGCAATGCAATCTGTCCATCTACATTAACACACCAGCTGGTGGTCTTCAGTGGGGAGAGGCTGCAGCCAGGAGTGGTGAGCATCATGCTTGGACACAGGATCCAAGGATTGCCTTGAGATTAGTGTGCCACTCCCCTCTTGCCCTCTGCTCCCCCTTGAGTCCCCCATGGTGTAATCTTCCACATCATGATCAGTAAGGGACAGCTCTGTTCATCGCCACCCCATCCTCATGGACGCATTCCCGCGCTGTCCAGAATCAACGCTAATTTTCCGTAAATTTTTATACGAATGCGCAGGTCCCGGCCATTTCCCTGGCCTATGAGGCTGCCGAATCAGACATTATGAAGCGCCAGCCACGAGACCCGTGGCACGACAAGCTCGTGAACTACAGGTGAGCCGCCATGCCCACTCGTATTTCCACAAGTCCGTACTCCTTTGTTGCTGTGTACCGAGAATGTCTGTCTTGATGTTGCAGGTGAAGGCGTCAGGCTGAGCTGTTTTGGTGTTTTAGATCCTCTCGCTACAAAATGTGTAAACAGACATGTACACAGAATGTTTGAGGAAAGTGCATCAACAGATCATACAGAAGTATCCATTATTTGTGTACAACTACCTCTTCTCATGGAATGTTGCTCTTCATGCCCATTGTGTACCTAACTGCAGCCATTTATCCCAAACATAAATGTCACTTGGGCAAATCCCTGAGACTCACACACAATATTTAGAGATAGATTGGCGAAGTTGAGTCTGTGTCACCATGTCTTCATTGTTGTCTTACAACTGTGCTGTGCCCAACCAGGTGTGGGGTCCACTGTACTGTCACAACACTCACTGATAGATCACTGCCGACCCTCTCCCTAAAATGTCTACTCTATGCTCCTCCTGCACTGTGTCCACTATTTGACTGTAATATGTCTCAAGTGGATTTCTGTGTGCACTGCATTCATTTATTTGTATCTTAATTCAGGCCTGAAATGGCCTGAAAGCACCATACAAACTTGACCTCTGAGTCCCATGACATGTCTAATGCTCTAACCTCTGTACTTTGTACTGACTTGTGTTAACCCTCTGCATGGCCAGTGAGTGCATGTTCTTTTCTTGAAAGGGAAACTTGTAGACGTGTTGAGAAACAAGCAAGCCTGGAGGGCCGGCCAGTCTGGTAAGGCAGTGGTTGCAAAGGATATTTTATCAAGCCTCCTAACAGTAGAACTGCAGAAAATTAAATCTATTCAATTACTAGTAACCTTCTTTAGTAATTATGCATAACTTTATTCAGATCTTGTGCTTGATTCTCCCAAAATTTTTAGATAGGAAACTCATGTTTAAGCAATCTTGGTTGACAGAGGCAAGTAGTAACCATCTTGTCCAATTTGCTGATATATGTTCTGATATATAATACTTTAAATCTGAAGTAACTTTGAGAACTTGATTGGTTATTATCTTCTAGGAATGTTTCCTTGAACTTGCTGAGTAGCCACTAGGAGTATTTATTTACAAGTGTAATTGTGATATACACAAAACATTAAAATGCACTTAAAATATTTTAAGTTGTACAAAAAAAAGGTGAAAAGAGATGATAATAATAAGTTATTTTACCTGACTCCTGTCACCTCTTCCTGAAGTAACAACTTTTCCTGTGGCACAGGCTCATCTCCATGGCCTATGGTCAGATTGGCATGATCCAGGCTCTGGCTGGATTCTATGTGTACTTCGTCATCATGGCTGAGAATGGGTTCCTGCCTCCCATCCTCTTTGGCATCCGTGAGCACTGGGACTCCAAGGCCATCAACGATCTGGAGGATTACTATGGCCAGGAATGGGTGAGTCATGACACCATGTTACCATGTATTGCTGTATTGTCCACTTTGCAGACAGACTAGAACACTAACTGTTATGCTCTTAGATTCTACAGATTTTTACCTGCACTAACTTTTTATGTTCCTACATTCTACAAATTTTTACCTGTGCCAAGTACTAAGTGGTGTCTCCTCCTGCAGACCTACCACGACCGCAAGATCCTTGAGTACACCTGCCACACTGCATTCTTCGTGGCCATTGTGGTGGTGCAGTGGGCTGACTTGATCATCTGTAAGACCCGCCGTAACTCCATCCTTCACCAGGGCATGAAGTAAGTCTACTTGTGCTTTCACCTTGCCATACCTGGAGATACATCATTTTTTTTAATTGCATCTACGTACATGGGAAGAGAGCTGTGTGCCATCCTGAATTAAAGCTGTTGATGCAGTACAGGAAAGATATTAATTAATTTCTTATTCACAGGAACATGGTGCTTAACTTTGGGTTGTGTTTCGAGACCACACTGGCTGCCTTCCTCTCCTACACACCAGGCATGGACAAGGGTCTAAGGATGTATCCCCTCAAGTGAGTGTTTTAATTATTCTAAATAAAGTACATATCTGACAGTGTAATGTGCATGCAAATTGTGACCTAAGAATATTGCTTGCTACTTATATAAAAGTAAAATATTGTCATGGCCATAAAATATACATGGAAGAATGGGAGAGAAACCACAGGTCTCTAATCTTGGTGTAGGGGCACCAAGTAGCTTCTGTCCCTTAGGGAAGATGGATGGATGCTTAACATGTATAAGTAGTCACTTATTCAAAGTACTCACTCATCTCTTCCTCTCCACAGATTCTACTGGTGGCTGCCAGCTCTCCCCTTCTCATTTCTCATCTTCGTGTACGACGAGTGTCGCCGGTTCGTGCTGCGCAGGAACCCTGGTGGCTGGGTGGAGATGGAGACCTATTATTAAGGTTTGTAGTGAGCACAAGTTTACAAGAGCTCAAGAGCGTGGCCACCACCAGCAGCCTCCTCCCTCACAGCCAGCACTTGCATCACCGTCAGTCCTCTGTGATGTCTGGGGATTGGAACTGTTGTATTATAACCTTCAAAAGAAATGCTATACTTTAATTAGAAACCAGAGAATATATAACAACCAAGTGTTGGTGGCTCAGTAATGTGCTCTGTCAAATGATTCCATTGCTTATTTCTATGTTACTTACTGGGGATTTTAGTGTCATTATGGTTGTTTCTAATTTCCCCATTGTTATATATAAGATTTGCAGTAAGTAACATTGAGATATTTGTACAGAATCCTGGTGAAAGCATGTATTAAAGAGAAAAAGTGACATAAAAAAAATGCAGGAAACTTGGACTGAGGCTCCTGAGCCTCGCCTGGCCAGGGTGCAGGTGTGAGAAAGCAGGGAGTTCTGGAGGGCCACTATAAAAAATAGATATATATATTTAATATTAACTAATACAAAAATATATATTATAAATTATAAAGTATATATATAAATATATATATATATATATTCATTGACACACACACACACACACACCATACCTTACAGGTACAGTCAAAGATGCATGGACCTCACACACACCCACACACACGCACACACCGTTTTTAGACATCCACAAGTGCGTGTGTTTGAAACACTCGCGCACACAAAACAGACATGTGGTGTACATCCAAACACAAGACACACACACATGCATACACACATGTATGTATGGCTCAAGAAATATTAATATGAAAAAACCCACTGTGGTGTTTAGATGGAAAACTTTGGTTTCTTACACAAGTAGCCCTGGCAAGTTTGTCTCATCTGTTAACTTTTGTGTAAATTTTAGTGCACATGAGTAGAAGTGTGATGGCTACAGAAGTGCAGCCAAAAAACAAGTGTAAAAAATGTGTAGATAGTGTGTAGACAGCCCCTAATCTTCATACGACGACCTATAGTTTGCAAGAAAAGTTTTCATAATCCATCATTCGGAATAAACTTGTTACAGCTGTCCTGCTCAAACCTTCTCCCATGTTCGTTGGTTCATGTTTTAACGCTGAGGTTTTATTTTATGTTCTCCCTCAATCAGTGGATATGTATTAACATTTTTACATATGTGCAGTAAAATCTGAAAAATAATACATTTTAACTTAAAAATAACTGTGTAATTTAATTTGATCCCTTCTATAGCAATGCCTTATCTTCTCTTGAACTACTTTGGTTCTTAAATTTATTCAAACCATTATTATTGGGTTAGTAACATTCCACACTCCAGTAAAGCTTTGCACACTGAATTTGCTTTTGTTTTAGATGCCGGTCATTGGTAGAAGTAGGATTTTTCATCTAGCTCTTAGGTAAGCAAAAATTCATAGCTCCACTCCTTATGCTTTGTATCTTGAGAGCGAAGCTGGTTTAGAATGAGCGCATGATATAGGACGAATGCATGACTACAGTGTAATACAATTACTGACCATTTTTTCCTTGTTAACCAAAGAGCATTCATCATACAAAATTGAGCCTTCTACCTCTGTAGTTCCTGCTCAGCTTCTACCAAGTCATACTGAAGCTTAGTTTTTGATGTAAACATGTGTAGTTTGTGGCCAAATAAATTACGATGAGTGGCTGAAATGCCTGGTTGTCTAATGCTGACCATTTGGAATGAATCTCGTGGACAACAATACTGTTATGTGTTTACTACAAAAACTGTGCTAAAATCTAGCTGCCAGGTGTAGGGTTTTGTTGGTTTAGATTTTATTTGATCCTACTGTATGTGTCTGGTGATGGAGTCTTGTGGTGAAGACTCGTGACAAGCAAGGAACCATTGCCTCTGCGGGACCTGCAGCAACACTGTGGTTCAATGTGTTAGCCAAATACAGTGTGATTTCATGCTTGTCATCCTTCCAAGCTTCATACTAAAGCAACTAGCTGTGGGTCGGCCTTTGTACATAGGAGATAAAAGATATCATAATAATTATTGATAAGAGTAATATTAAATATCATGGCAACTATCTTATTATAATGCAGCACTGTCACTTAGACTATTTTCCTGAAGGAGGCAGGGAGGGGGCACCTGACACCAGGGGGTGGCAGAGCTCTGCTGCTCCCTCTTGCTTCCTTGCCTCAGTTTTCATGTTCATGAAGGAGAAATTTTGAAAAATGGTCACATTTTATTTTGGAAAAGTTAAAACATTTGGATCCACTTCAAATGCTGGATTCAACAATAAAGTGTTCAGAAATTTGTTCTTTTTTTTCCCACCTGGCAGCCGGGGAAATGAGGTCATGTGGCCACTCTTCACCAAACACCACACACTGGGAGCTCTCTGAGGCCTGCCTGCCTGGTGGCTTCCCTCTGTTATGGTGACTTTCAAGACAGCCTGGAGACTAATTCAGGTGTAGGTTGGGAGAAAAAAAATAAATAAAAAATAAAAAAAAAATAGACTGCTCATATTATGATCCCTGGTAACTGATCAGAGTTTCAGCCACCTGTGCCTGATGGTCACACTTCCTCATAGGTTTGGAGGGACTTGCACCATGCAGAGTGATCTCAATTTATGCAAATAATTAATTTCTAAATCATGCCTACATTCATAACAAAGTTTCCTTTACTCTGACTGACAGAGTGTCTGTTATTCATTCCAATGCCTTGCAGTCATGCTGTGACTCGACTACTGATGCTTTTGGCACTGTATCTAAAGAATGGACAATTTGCTTACATTTTCATTTTCTCTTCCTTAACACTTTTAACACCTATGGACTCAAACACCATAAAGCTTTGGCTGTGGTTTTACCTATTTGGTGAGTGAATTTTATTGCCAAGCAGTGTTACCTTTCCAGCCACATTCTCAACCTGACCTCGTCAGAAAACACACCAGACACAATGGCAACTTCACTCACATTAACACTACAATCTTCTTCCAAATCTATTCTCTTACTCTCAAAATAATTTATAATACTGGAAATGGAACCATGCTCTAACTCAAAAAAAGGAATGAATGTGTAAGTGGAAGACATGAAGGAGAAAATCAAGGAAGGTGTGTGTTTTGTGGTTTATTTATTTATTTATTTTTATGCTAAAGGGTCACTGGCTAAGAGAGAGAGAGAGAGAGATAGAGGAAAAAAAATAAGCCCACTGAAGTGCCAGCTCCCAAAGTGACAGATAGAATGATCAAATAACAAAGGATAAGTGTCTTGAAACCTCCCTCTTGAAACAGTCCAAGTCATAGGAAGGAGGAAATACAGAAGCAGGAAGGGAGTTCCAGAGTTTATCATAGGAAAGAATGAATGACTGAAAATACTGGCCAACTCTTCAACTAGGAAGGTGAAATATCAAAGGAAGTCTTGTGCAGCGAGGCTGTGGGAGGAGGGGAGGTATGCAGTTCACAAGATCAGAAGAGCAGTTAATATGAAAATTGTGGGAGAAGAGAGCAAGAGATGCAACAGTGCAGCGATGAGAGAGGGGCTAAAGACAATCAGTTGGAAAGGAGTTGTTAAGACAAAGCTTTTGATTCCAGCTTGACTAAAAGAGTGGTATGAGTGGAACCCACACATACATGTGAAGCATACTCCATACATGGATGGAAAGGCCGCTGTACAGAGCTAGCAGCTGGAAGAGGTGAGAAAAACAGGCAGAAATGACTCAGAACACCTAACTTTGTAGAAGTTGTTAAAGTTAGGTTTCTAGTTTAGATTATAAGTAAAGGACAGACCATGGATGTTTAGTGTAGAAGAGATGGACAGTTGAGTGTCATTGAAGAAGAGGGGATAGTTATCTGGAAAGTTGTCAAGTGGATAGATGCAGGAACTGAGCTTTGGGGCACTGAACAATACTAAGTTTGCTTTGCCCTAATTAGAAATTTTAGAGAGATCAGAAGTCAGATGTTCTGTGGCTTCCCTGCATTTACTTCATGAAGAATTAGATGTCTATAAAAAGATGTGAAAAAGTGCAGGGTGGTATCATCAGCATAGTATGAGAAAAGGATTGGTAAGGACAGAAGAGTGTGTGTGTGTGTGTGTGTGTGTGTGTGTGTGTGTGTGTGTGTGTGTGTGTGTGTGTGTGTGTGTGTGTGTGTGTGTGTGTGTGTGTGTGTGTGTGTGTGTGTGTGTGTGTGTGTGTGTGTGTGTGTGTGTGTAATAATAATAATAATAATAATAATAATAATAATAATAATAATAATAATAATAATAATAATAATAATAATAATAATAAACAGTTTATTATTTAGGCAGTTAACAAACTGAAAATGTACGTAGGGGGTGGGGAAAACTTAACATTCATCCTAAAGGTAAGTCTAATCTAGGGAGGAAATACTATTGATTGATGGCTCACACCATGATGGGAATCGCACTGAGTCTGTACCGGTCCGTGCACGGCGCCCTTAGGGGCGTTATCTTGTTGTGGTGTCTGGTGGCACGGACCGGGCGAGGCGGGTCAGGCGGCAGCAAGTTTCTGAGATGTGGATGATGCAGTAGTCCCCTTCCAAACTTCTCCAGAGCCTCTCGGTGCCTGGTGCATAGTCTTGACAGACTCAGGGTGGTCAGGGCTTCTTCGTAGGTGGTGTATGCAGGGCCAAGGATGACCCTGCACGCCCTTTTCTGCACACTCTCTAGCTGTAGCTGTTGAGTGTGTGTGAGGGAGGAGGACCACGCTGGGGAGGCATATATGAGTTTGGGGAGGATGAAGGTGAGGTACACCCCCCTTAACTCATCTGTCGGCATCCCCAGCGACCTGAGTCTGCGCAGCATGTACAGCCTGTAGGTAGCTGATCTTACGGTGCTGGCGACATGCTGCTTCCAGGTCAGCTGGTCGTCCACCGTGACTCCAAGAAGCTTGGCACATTGGACCACCTGGAGGGGGTGAGGGCCCACTGTGAGCTGGGGAGGGGGCACTGGTACAGAGGAGGTACAGAAATGCATCACCACAGTTTTGCTGTGGTTGCTGGTCATCCTGCTCTCCTCCATCCACGTCTGCAGTCGCTCCAGAATTGCTTGCAGTGGCGAGTAGTCCGGGTTCTTGGTGGAAACTGGGACGCCCACAGTGCAGTCGTCCACATACTTCCATTGATGGGGGGTGTCAGTGAGGGCGTCGTTAATGAGGAGGAGGAAGCATAGAGGACCCATCTTGGTCCCCTGGGGGACCCCACACGTCAGCTGTTGGAAATTAGAGACAGAGCCCTGATAGCGAACGGCCTGACACCTCCCTGTGAGGAAGTCGGCTAGCGACGCTATCAGGTTAGGAGGGAGACCCAGACTTACTGCCTTGCCGATGACAACAGTGTGATCAACAAGATCAAAGGCTTTTTTGAAGTCCACAAAAGCAACAGCTAGAGAGGTTTCGCTTGTCCAGATGGCTGTGGATGAATTCAAGGAACCTTGTCAGGTAATGGGAGGTGGAGGTGGCTTTAATATTTCCAAATTGTCTGATATCCATGGTATTACAAATTTTGGTGTAGGCCCAGTCATATACAAAATCTTCACAAATAAGGCTAGGGATGGGGGTGATAGAGACTGGCCTGAGGTCATTGAATGACTGTGGACTGGAAGTTTTGGGGATGGGGGTGACGTAAGATGTCTTCCAGTCCGCGGGGCAAGAGTATTGGGAGAGTGAGGCGTTTATTATGGAGCATAGCGGTGTTGCTAGCTCTACAGCAAATTCCTTGTAAATTTTTATAGGAAGGTCAGTGGGTGTGGTGGATCTTGGTTTGAATTTGAGTATTCTCTTAAAAACATCCACCGCCTGGACACTGGGAGGATGGGAGGAAGCGGGAAGATAGGCAGGAAGCGGAGTGGTGTGGAGGGGAGGAAAGGTTTGACAGATAGCAGCAAAGTGATCGTTCATCTCCTGAGCCGCGAGATTAGCAGGAAGGTGTGAGGTGCAAGGAAGAGATGAAGTGTGCTTTTGTAGGCCACACAAAGCTTTGATCTTAGCGTACCACTGTCTGTTGTTGGTCAGCTTGAGGTGGTGTATCTTGTCTGGGTAATAGCTTGCCTTTGCATTCTTAATCTCCCTGATTACTGTTTCTTAGTTTCCTGTATAGGGACCGGGCAGGAGTGGAACGCCCAGGTCCGCTGACGCATGAGTCTTTTAATGCGGGGCGTCATCCAGGAAGCATCAGACGGGTGCGTTGTGACGCTCTTGGCTGGGAAGTAGCGGTGGAAGGCTTCTGTGGTTGTGGCGACATAATTTTGCCATTTTAAGTGGACGTCCTCCACATCCAGCACCTCGGTCCACGGGTGTTGTGTCACCCACTGCCCAAACTCCCTCATGCCTGAGTCAGGCATGGGGCGGTGGGTCCTGGTGACAGCTGACCAGGGGGTCGAGGTGGTGGGTGTGGGTGTCCACAGTATGGAGAGGTGGGTGCTCGCTCCCATGGGAGGCAGCGGCTTGGCTTGGGGGGCGAGTACTGCTGGCCCAGGTCTGTCAGTATAAGGTTGAGGATGGCTTGCTGGTGGGTGGGGAAGTCCACGACCTGGGTGAGGTGTAGCTGGTGTAGGTGTGAGGGTGTAGCTGGTGTGTGTGTGTGTGTGTGTGTGTGTGTGTGTGTGTGTGTGTGTGTGTGTGTGTGTGTGTGTGTGTGTGTGTGTGTGTGTGTGTGTGTGTGTGTGTGTGTGTGTGTGTGTGTGTGTGTGTGTGTGTGTGTGTGTGTGAGTGTGTGTCCCTCCAGTGGATCAGCCAGTCAACAATAGCAATGCATTTGGGTCAAATGTGGGTAAATGTACTGGGAGAATAACAAGTGTGAGTAGAGTCAAGCTATGCAAGACATGAAGTGAGTCAAGGGATTAGAAAATGCCTCCAAGAATGGATAGAAATGGGAAGAACAGCATTATATTATCATGGCCAACATTTGCAACTACACCCTGGCAGTCCTGGCATATATTTAGTGCTGGCCTAACACTGAACTCACAAGAATCCTCCTACACACCTTCCAGCACCCCCATACTCAACGCCCTGATGGTAATTGGGTGCATGAGGCCACTGAAGCCGCATACACCTTGGGTGTAGCCTACAGAGTACAATGCAGGCCAGACTTGCCACTACCAGATTTCTACCATCTTCTTCCATGAACTCCTACCATTAGCATCACAGAATTTGGCCACCTCCAACCCGGAGCACTGCTGCCTTCATTCTTATGCCAAGAGGCCCTGGAAAAGATAGCCACAGTATCAAACCCACAGGCCCATCTTTATCTTACTGACAAATCTGTCAGGTCCAACGGATCTGCAGGGTCAGCCTTTGTCTGTAGTGCAGTGACTGTAACTCACAGACTACCAGAGAATGCCTCCACTTTCCAAGCAGAACTTGTTGCCTTTTTTTTCTCTCACTGCAGCACATGCACGAACATCCCATACAAGAGGAACACGTCTTCACCAACTCTCTCGCAGTGCTACACACACTATGGCAACATGACTCCCGCGACAATCACCAGCTACTGTCAAGCATACGCCAGCAACTTTCTGCCACTGGCAGAGCTGGCACAACTGTTGCATGTCACTGGGTCCCTGGCCACATAGGCATTCCAGGTAATGAAAAGATTGACTCAGCAGCTAAGGCAGCAAGAACAAGACCTTCTGTCTCATCTGAAGTAATTCGAAGTACCTCCTCTATTAAAACTGAGATAGACAAGGCAGCCAGATCTAGAACCCATCAAATGCTCAAGGACGTTGTTGAAAAAGACTCCCGATCTGCCACCTGGTACATGAAAGCAGCAACAAAAACGAGGCCTGAGCTCACAGCAGTTCAAACTTGTGTTGTATGGCATGGCCTTGCATTTCAATTATAACAGGTGAAGTCTCTCTTAACTTTCTTGGGATGGTTCTGCAAACTAATCTTTTGGCAGTTTATTATGTTTTACCTGAGAAGATGAACGTGTTATCTTACTTAATTGGCAGAGTCTCTCAAAGCTGTGTCTAGTCAAGACAAGATGAGGGAAGAATGGCCCCTTAAGTAACAGTCATACTCCAGCTAGGTTTACAGGCAGTATTGCACAACAGTGACAAGCCAATTGTATCTTTTAACTGAGACCAAAAATTTATTATTAAAGGTAGAAGGTTAATTTGTTCCTTCTTCATCTGGTTTACCAGTTGATTTAACTGTGACTTGTTAATTTTGCTTGTGGGTAGCAAATGAGAAACACTCACACAGTCTTATCTAGCTATATGTTTCACCCAGACCTTCTGCTGTGCTACAGTTATTGCATTATCTCGATCACTGTGCTCACCGTCACCTGATCTAAGCTGGAAAGTTATGGTATTTGAGGAAAGGACCTCACCTGGGCTGGTAGCTTTTTAACTGCAAGATATTATCTGTTGTTAACAATGTAAAGTCATACAAAGCCCGAATACAGAGTGGTATCACACAGGAGCGTGCTAAACCTACTCCATTTGTAATCTATATCCATGATTGTAAAAGCATAGAGCTTATACAATCCAGCTTGCGCATGTTCACAGATGACGCTAAAATTCTTCGACAAATCACGAGTCACCGGGACCTTCACGAGTTTGTGTGACCTGGACACGCACACTGCCCCTCGCCACTCACACTACCTTGGTCCCTCCTGCCCTGTCTCGCCACTCACACCACTCAAAATAAACATTTCATCCCACAGTACTCCCTACAGCTTGAATAATGCTAAAGTAAGCAACTAATCCCTTCAGACTAGGCAGTTTATGTTTACTCAGAATATTCACGAGGGTACAGCGGACCATTTTTAAATCCCTCAGAAGCAAGAGGGCACTGTAAACATTATTTCTTCGCTTCCTGAGGTTTCCATTGTACACAAAATATTCTAGGTAATCTTATGTACTTACAGGGTGAAAGGTGTAATGATATTGGGCTCTGTTCTGCGTAAAATTTACAATATCACGAATAACACTTACTGCATCAACTCCCCGTCCGCCACGTTGAATCTGACAATCTGCTGTGTCAAACGAGAGTCCAATCTCACACGTCACAATTCGACTTCTTTTACTTTTAGGCGTTATTACGAACCTTCTCAACTGCGATTTGTTTTGTGATAATTTTTCATTCGTGTTTCCGTTTCTCGTCTATTTATTTATTTATTTATTTTATTATTATTATTGTTTTTTTTTTAAGGAATTCATCAACCTCTTCCTCTTTTATTTCCGTTGTTATGTGCTTGTCTGCTACATTTCCTGCTCTTTCTTTTCCACTTTAAATTATCTACTTACAGCATTAGGTAACATTTATGTTAACTCCAAGGAAATTGAGAAAATGTTAGAGCTCAGGAATATCTTAAAAGTTCGCTTGACTTGCCAGAGGCTGGATGGAAGCAGCTGTGGCGGGTTATTTAAATTAATTAGTCTTCACTATGTCAATTTTGCTAGATGAAGTTTATAAGCATGCACAGAAATATGGTTTTCGGAATATACTAATAGATCAGAGGGAGGAATTAGTGATTTAGAAGTTGCATACGTATATTTAAAGAAGACATATGATTACTTTGGATATGCAACAGAGCACTAGAAAAAAATAAATAAATAAAGTTAATAGATGTATAAATAAATAAAAGTAAATACCAACTACCTCCTGTGCAGCGACAGAAAATCCAAACCAAGGAATATGTATAGAATCATTGGTTCAAACTGTCAGACTCACCTGTCATCACTGTTTGTGGCTTTTGATGATTCACTTCCTACCTCTTAAGAGTTCAGTCAAGGGTTCCATCCCCAGACTCACTTCACTCATAAAAACTTCTGCCTCTAGTTTCTATTCCAGCTTCCTTCATGTATATTATACGCTGAAATATTTCAAAGCTCACACGCACATTTTTACTTGACTAATAATGATTGGATGTGAGAGGAAGGCAACACAGAGGTCTATTCATGTACTACACACAATATATGAAAAATCTTTTGTCTCATAAGTATTCATGAACTCTGTAGTAGGAAAGTTAAAATAGACATGTAGTTCCAAAATTGTATTTGGGACGTATATAAAACACAACTGACAGAACATTACAAATGGTATTAAGAGTGAAAACAGTGGGTGGAGGGAAGTGACTCTGAGGCAGCCACAGTTGGGGGGTGACTAATGAAGTCCTGTCTGACACATACGCTCCTCACATAGCACAGTTCTTTCACAACCCAGCATCAAATAATATACATAAGATCACTGCATTACTCTCTTTTATCTCTTTGGCACACAACAGCAAAAGGAAGAAAATTATATTTGCCACATTACTTCTGAACTCTCGAGAATTGATCTAAGGGGCAAACACTCTTCATCATGCAAGCATTGGGTCACACAGACACAACACAGCAGCACGGCAGGCCTAGCGGGTGGTTTGCGGTGGACGGGAGTGGGGCAGTAGTCACCAATATCTATGGTGGCTATACTTTGCCACTCAAGTATGGATAAGGAAGCTTAAAAAGCTCCAAAAGTTGCTATGTGTGTTAGACAATTCCATCATTATGAACTTACAAATCCTGTGTATTGTTGAGCTTTGGTATGAACACATCCACAGGATATGACAGAGCAAACATTGGTCCACTTTTAGCATCAGTAAAGTTGTGGTCAAAGCATACCTGAGGCCTGGCAATATTAAAATCAATTAGAAAGAAAAAGAAAACAGAAAGATCAATGTACTAGATAGTATGCACAGTCAAGTTTGTAAAACATGTAACTCTGCTGGCCCACTACCAAGTGAAACAGGACAAGCACAATGATCATTAACCAGTATTCTGTAGATATTCCAATATTCATTCCATACAGGCATGTAATATTGTTGTTCTGTTTTGCATTGATTTACTTCATCAAAAATTAATTTGGTTCACAGTTTAAGTAGTTGGGATCATCACTTCTAGAAAATAATAGTGCTTTTCTGTAACCACTGCAGGCCTCTATAACCTTGCCTGCTTACCTCAGTGGGAAATAGTTTCCCTCGAATTATATAATGATAAATGCTACAAGCCTATAATAGTATATAAGCTGAAAGCCTTTCATATGTGTTGATTTTACAGTTTAATACAGTACTATTCTTTATTTTCTTATGGTAAACTCAATCTAGGAATCCTAACCATACACATCTTCCCTTATGAATGATAAGTATAAGGCAATAGATGCAATGTGAATTAATTAAGTGAATAAACTTAAGTATGCCAGTGATACTAGCTGCCTCTCATACAGAGTTGATGGCTGTTATCACTTGATGGCTTGATGCCCAAGCTGTGTCCTCACCTTGTGCCGCCTGTGATGGCAGGTGTCCTGGCACTCACCCAACACAACATAACAAAACAAAGGCTCAGATCTAACTGAGTGTCAATACCTAATGAGTAACACTAATCATAAATACTTCATCCTTAACTTGTAATATTAGTAAATGAATTGCATTGAGAGATCACTCACAACCTTTATATTGATTTCCAAGATGCTAAGCAATAGTAATATTCAAAACTGCAAGAGCACAGAATACAGCCTTCTCATTTAGGATGAATTCTGAACAATGAAGTACAAAATATACATTTACAATGAATATGTAATAGTAGACCAAGACCTCCTATAGTAAAATCCTTATATCTCGTTATTTTTACAATTTTTACAACCCGAGTGGTAGTAGTTCTAGCTATTCCTGAAGTGATCTGATGCATGTCAAGCTCTTCTGTTACAGTAGAGTTTATTCACAACTATCACAACCAAATGGTGCTACGAGTATGTAATATATATATATATATATATATATATATATATATATATATATATATATATATATATATATATATATATATATATATATATATATATATATATATATATATATATATATATATATATATATATATATATATATATGGAAGGGATGTCATGAATATCCCAATATACTCGACACACCATAGGAGCACGCAAGATGGACAGAAAGAAAAAAATAAATGAGAGGAAAGAAGATAATGTAACATAGATATGTGTGGTATGTGCTGCTATGCTGCACTTCATCCTAGCTGACATACTGCTGTGAGGAGACAGCAGTCTGATGTGTAAAAGAGACAGATTCTCAAAGACAACAATTTGCAAATATCTAATGATTCTCTTCACTGAGGGAAAGATGTGGTGCACTGCATACACTTACAAATAACTTAAGACCTTTGTGCTGGTGGACATTTCTCAAGGGAAAAAATTCTAACTAGTAAGAACATTAAATAAATCCTTACCATCTGGTTTTGTGTACATATAAATAATACTGCGACATAAGCACTATGAAGAAAGGGAAGGAATTCTTTGGGAAGTTCACACAGTAGAGATAATATTGCTCAAGGTCAGTTGACGCCACTCCCACATGCACTACTGCTAAGCTTGCGCCATCTCAGTTGTGGATCTTGGCTGTTATAGACTATTATTTCAGGTATTATCACTGACACTTAGATTTTATTCATAATGACTGCTGGTTATGTGGGAGTAAAGCCAACTGTCTAACCACCACCACCACCACCACCAACCAGGAAGATGAAGATGTTATACATGCAGCCCAAGTAATCAATGTGCTTACAGTATATCACTCTGTATTGCAGCTTCAAACTGTGTCTGTACGTTGTTCTCGCCAGTTCGAACTACTACGGACATTAGTGGCATCTTTAGTGACATCTGCGACACAATACAAAAACAAAATGCCATCATGCCAAGTGTAAATCACAGCTCACATGTCATCCTTATACACAAACAAAGATTAATATGGTCAGTGTGTAGTACATACTTACAAGCTCAGCAGTAATTACAAAACATTAAGACAGAGTAAGAGCAGCTGGGCTCTGTTAGGTAGCAGGTGTGAGCTGTTGGAATGCAGGGATGTGCCTTGGGCTAATACATGAGGGCAAGTGACACAATTCAACAAAACTGCAATGCAAGTACAACTCAGTCTCACAGCCTGTTTTGATCAGTTCATCACATTTAGTGTCTTTTATTGTCTTGAGCAGCAGATTTCACTAACAGCTGCAATACAGTGGAAGAACAAAACTGACCAGTAAAGCTGAAAATGTCTTATGAAGTAATGACCAAAGCATCACTCTTCAGACCAAGGAATGCTAACTGTTCACACCACCATCATCATCCACAGGCCAGCACACACCACTGGCACGAACTAAACCCTTCAAGAATCAATACATTTTACCAGTAATAGAACACACTAACCTGCAATCATGCATACACAGCTTGATGCTTTTATTGACAGAACAAGAGAACATGTCCCTACATGTAACATCGGAGAACTTATCTTTGCATTCTGTATTAACTCTCTCTCTCTCTCTCTCTCTCTCTCTCTCTCTCTCTCTCTCTCTCTCTCTCTCTCTCTCTCTCTCTCTCTCTCTCTCTCTCTCTCTCTCTCTCTCTCCCTGGCTAAAGGACAATGATCTGCAGAGGTGGTAATGGTGAACACAATGAATGAAAGACAAATCTGAGCACTATCGCCAGTAACATGAACTCCTTTGGGTATAGATACTTCAAGCATACTTATCTACTTAAAAAAATATATATATATATATATATATATATATATATATATATATATATATATATATATATAAGAACATAAAGAAATCTAAAAAGTATGATTTGTATATGTATAAGTGAGCTTGGTTATTGTCCCACTTGATAATGGCCCATTCAGATTGGCTACACACTACATTATAAAAGCCAAAGCATTACCAAGAGCAGTGAATTACAGTGTGTGTGAGAATTATTAAGTCCTCCCCTGTGTGGTAGAAAAAATATCATACTGAGGTGGGGCAGCTCTGAGAGGATCATGTGGAAATGGTATTGGCACAGAGTCATGGCAGCAAGAAGGAACGGCAGTCACCCAGAGTAGAGGAAAGATGAGGCACCGCAGCTGTGGTCTGTTAAGTGGGTCTGGCGGTAACACTGTTGGGAACACTTATCACCAGAGGTCGTGAACAGCTATAAAAGTTAAATGTTTGACGTCTTCCTGCTGGATCTCACAGTGAACACTTCTATCTGTCTGGTGTCTTTGTGTGTTTTGGCATTGTTATCTGCACTGGTGTGGGGACTTGATGTTATTGGTACATCATAATGGGAGAGAACAATGTGTGTAATATAACATAAACAAAATGGACAGCAAAGGAGATGTGAGGAAAATTTTATGCCAAGGTTAGATTAATGCTGATTGTTTTGTATAAATAAATTGAGCAAAACCTGCAATGGAATGATTCTTAAAAAATGTCATACTCATACATAATATGTCAATAATTCCATAAAAAACAATCAATGTCTTCTTGTATAGCAAATAATCTGGTGAGCATGTGCCTGAGAAGCACTGGAGACATGAAAGTGTGTGTGTGTGTGTGTGTGTGTGTGTGTGTGTGTGTGTGTGTGTGTGTGTGTGTGTGTGTGTGTGTGTGTGTGTGTGCATGCACTTGTCACCTACGGACCACATCGTGCAACATTTATGATTCAAAGGTACATGATGAAACATGAAATTTACATATATGTATCAGCTAGCATATTATACTTGAGTAAGGCATTAGTTTGAGTCATGTTTATCTTCACTGTTGAAAGGCAAGAGCTGTGTCAGTTTACATCAGCAAACCTTTAAGGGTGTGTGGTGTGTATCAACCTTTTCTTTCCTGTGCCACCACTGAGTGCCGAGCTTCAGGGCTTCACCCTCTCATTCAATCTTTTCTCTCCTGGTAAAGTCCACTACAACTACACTCCTACAACTTCTTCCTCCTCACACCACAGCTACCTTCTGCAAACACCATAAAAAATACACAGTTCTAGTGTCTTTTCAACATGGGGCTTACCACTACATGACTGATGGCAGTTAATCAACCCCTCTTACACCATGCTACGAATAAATACTAAATATATATTTATATATATTTATATATAAATAACAATCGATAATGTCATAACAGTTGGCCCACACTGGAGCATTACTATCTTGCCAATAGTGTTGACCCTTTTCATTTCATACTGATAAAATTACTTTCGTGATAACACTATTAGTAAACAATAATCTTAAAACTAAGCTTACTCACATTCACTTGTCTTCAATCTACACTCTACATTCTTTTTGCCAAGCTAAAGTGAATGATGTATGTAAGGTAAGTGAAAAATAAAGTCTAGGTGTGCATTCCAACATTCTGTACATATAATGGAAACCTGTGAAGTAATGATTAAACTATGTGGTAGAGGAGGAGGTGACTGGTAAAGCTAAACATATTGTACTATTTTAAGAGTCAAATGAGATTCTATGAATTTTTGGCTGGACCCTGGAGGAGAAAGCTCATGTATACCATACACCTACAGTGGCATCCTTCACCTCGCAATGTAATAAATAACTAAAAATATCATACAATTTATATGTACAGATTTAGCATTTGAGTATGCATATCAAATACCTATAAGAATATTAGTTTAATCAAGTTTTAGTCTATGATGAGAGATGATTATGACTGTTCATACTAGACAGTGTGTTTTATGTTGCCAAAATAATTTAAAATAAGAGCAAGTAGCCAATCCTTAAGAAAAATTCAGTGACATCAAATAGATGACAGAACACTAATTTTCTTTTCTCCATCACTAATAACGAAGTCAAAATTCTCAAATTTATGACAGTCTGTGCCCTGGTGGATGACCTAAGAGCTTCATCTAAAGTAACATGAACAACCCTGCATCACACACACACACACACACACACACACACACACACACACACACACCAGCCCACGCCACCTCCAGCCTCATGACTGGCCACATGGAGCACAGGCAAACACTCAGGGCATCCCATGACCTATGTGATGACACCACACATTCTCACCTGGGCACATTACTACCTGGGTCTCACCTTAGCTACAACACCAGCCTGCCACGGTGTTACACTCACTATTCCTCCATTTCTAAGCTGCAAGAAGTCCTGCCTCTTGCCGTACCCATTACTCATCACTTACTGTCTACCAGGACTTATTTTAGCCAGAGATCTGCCTTAGGCTTCTAGAGTCTGGTCATTGCTGTGGCCAGTCTCGTCCTCTACTGGCCGAGAGGATCTGGCGGAGGTGTTCTCTCCTCCCTCCTCAGCAGACATCTTGATCATGTGGTTGAGACGTGACAGAAGAAACTGTTTGTCGTGCCCCTCAAGCACCAGCTGGTTTTTTAGCAGTGATACCATGTGCTTGTTTGCTGCAGCCACAGCATAGTAGTAATAGCCAGCCAAGATGAGAAAGATGATGGCTGGCACAGCAAACCCTGCTGTTCCCAGGAAAAGCAGCACTGCCTTCAGCCAGTCAGGAGACTCTGAAGAAAGACACACACATAGAGGTTATGCTTTTTGCTAACTATCCACCAAAATAAAATTTGCTTTCAGAGCGATCCAACAAACTTTTCAGTAACTGTAAACCAAACTTAGTATTTAACTCAATACCTTAAAATGAAAGACCTGGCCAACCTTTTCTTATTACTCTTGAAAGATAATAATTTTATGGAAAGCCATACATTTAAATGGCTTACAAATACAAAAACAAATGAAAGCCAGCTCACTATCTACAATGCATGTGAACTATCAGGCAAGTCTGGTGACAACTATTCTATTTTGCTGGGCAAGTTACAAGCTTTTAATGAATTCCAGGAAAATCTGCCCTGAATAATCCAGAAATCTGATGTGCCATGTTTGTTTAAGCAAGGCCTTAAATCACACAGTCATCTAATAAGTACAAATCTCAAAAAAACAAAACTTTGGTGTATTTAAATGAATACATAAAATATGATGAATTGTGCTGCAAAGCTCAACCTTCTATCACTGCAAGCATCTCGCTCCAGATGGTATCCAGTCCTCTGAAGGGGCCACAGGCCAGAGAGGGCTTGATCTCAGCAATGGAGTAGCCAACAGGGATAATGGTGACAATGAAGGACACCAGGAGGATGGAGATGAAGAGAGCATTGGAACGGGAGGTTCTGTACAGCTGGGAAGACTGACTGCTGTTGACTTTGCAGTCAAAGTACTTGATGTAGAACACCAACACTGTGGAGGCAATATTGTGTCACTATTTGCTACATAACACATACTACCATTGTTTTTATAATGAAGAACACTGACTTTCATCTTTAGTTCTATTCCCATTCACAACTTCTGAAATACTCTATAGTTTCATTAACACAAAAAACAAGAGTAGGCTCTGATTTCTATGTATGAGCAATGCTGGCCTGAAGGGGTGTTACTGAATTTAAAATAATTAGATGATACTGATATGTATGACAAAGCACACTTAAGTTACTGAAAATTGCTATGTTTTTTTGTAGATGGAATTGCATACACATAATTGCAAAGATAATATCTCCAAGTAATGTGGTCTATTACAGGAAGAAGTATGGAGCTTACCTAGCTTGATGCAGGTGACAGCAGGCAGCAGTGGGGAATAGAACATGCCCAGCCAGCACAGAGTCTGTCCATACACTATGTCCAACACATGCTTGGGGATTGCAAACTCAATGTCCCCAATGGCTGCCCCAATCTGGCTGCCCCGCATCAGCTTGTGGCCTATACATTTGAGAGGAAAGTTGACCAAGAAGGTGGTGAGGAACATGATGATCAGGTCCAGGATGGTGAGTTTGTACAGCTGCTGACCCACGTAGGTCTCCCAACACCAGGGCCGGGTGCACTCACTGTTATGAGATGACCAAGGTTATAATAATAACAGAAGAATCTATTTATCTATATACCAGGCCAGCAATCACACACAGGGCGGCCCACACAAAGTACTACAGACTTGTACACACATCATTAAACACTTTGCCGTATCAGCCTAAATGGAAAGGGATAGTCTCAATGACCACCCTACTACACCCCAGGGGCTTAGGCATACCAAAGCTGGCCACATACATCCATAGCAAGGCCTGACAGAATACACTTGTTTTTACAGAATACACTTGTGCCTCTTCATAATGAGACTGTTCCCTACCCTGCAGCTACTCCAATCCTGAGACAAGAAGAAGAAAAAGAAGAATTTTGTCTTGACCACAAGCAGAGATAATATAAATAATGGCCACAGAGTAAATGATCCGAGACACACACCTGAATTATACCTGATGGATTTAATAGTTAATTCAATGTACTCAAAGATAATGCTTGTCTAAGACCTATAAAAGTTTCTTTATAATAATAATCTGAATGAGTGAATACTGTAAGATTAATGCATGGCTGTCTCACACACTCACACACAAATACACACCATAACAATCAACACTAAGAGGACACAGTAAGAAATTGTACAGAAAAAGAGCAAAGAAAGATGAGGAAATATAGCATTGACTAATGAAGTTGTATGTGTAAGGAACATTCACAATTTTGAAGATAAACATGATAAATTATCTTTAAAAGACAGGACAGTACAAGCTTGACTCAATCCTGTAAAAATACAAATAGGTAAGCGCACACACACACACACACACACACACACACACACACACACACACACACACACACTCACTCTATACACTCAGAAGGCTTGGAATCAGGACATGCAGGGATGCTCTGGTAGATGGAGATGAGGAGGATAACCAGGGAGGCAAGGCGCAAGAAGACGGTGCGGATTAGCGTCAGCACCAGGATGGAGTTGGGTGTGTAGTGTTCAAGCTTCACCAGTGCTCTGTAGATCAAACATTCATTTGCTCACTTGGTCATTGTTGCATTAGTATCTGGCTTTGTAGGGATTATCAGCAACAAGTGTTCCTTTAACTTTTATTATCAAATCCTATGCACCTACACACACTATTATAGCCAAGTCTCATTCTGTTAATAGTACCCTGCAGGAATAAAGTAAGAACTGCCATGCATAAGCCTAACAAGAAATGTACAATACTAGTTTTAGGACAAGAGTTTTCTCTCATTTCTACTTCCAGTGTATAAAAGTGCAGACACTGCCCTGAGGACCCCCAAGGTACTTGTACTGAGGCATTTGGTCTGATTAGAAGCTCGAGAAGAAAGAGAAAGGACTCACCTCAGGAGGTAGGGGATGATGATGTTGAGGGTGACAATGACACCTGAGGGCAGGTACTCAAACAGGAGGATCATCAGCTTGTCCTGCTCACTCTGTACACACAAATACATACACTTATTCAGATATTTGCATAAGATCATCACCTTGTCCTGCTCACTCTGTACACATGAATACATACACTTATTCAGGTATTTGCATAAGTCATTACCACATTTATAACTGTACCCATTCCATCCTCACACACTGTACCTTAAGCATCAAAGCCTATGCATGTACACAGCTTATTACAGTCAAGTCTCATCCCCTTAATTGTACCCTGCAGGAATGAATTCAGTGTCTAATACAAGTCACTGATATAACTGAAATAAAGGACAGAAACCTCACACTTGCATGAAACGTTATTTTGTGAAGAAAGGATTGTGTCTCGTAATAAATTATAAATACATGAGACTCTTACTAAAATTAAATGATCAAGTTTTACAGCCAAAATATTCTATACCTGCCATGAAACCTGAGAATTTTAGACAACACAAAAGGACTATAATCTCTAGTAGTCCACAGGTTAAGAGGACTCACCTCCTTAGAATCTTTGGCATCTTTAAGGTGGTCAAAGGCAAAGATGGTACTTTTGTAGATTGCCACAAAGGACACAGAGAGGAGGGCAAGCACAACCATATTGACCAGCAGCCTCACCATGTACAGTCGACACCTGTGGAAAGAACTCTTTATCCATATACAATTCCATCCACAAATGAGGATGGAAGGTGGTAAGATGATGCTGTACATGGGATTAAGAAGTCCTTTCCTTCCAATGCTTCTGTTGTTACCTACCTCATTCTAGAGGAGACAATAGCAGAAACATCAAAGAATCACATACTATTTAATTCTGTGCCTCCTCTAACTCCCCTACTTATACTACATACCTTCCACATCACTACCTTATACACATGCTTCTTACTGGTGTATTTGCTAAGTCCAAGTCCATTGGGACATGCTTTCAACATAAGCCTGCAACACTACTATTTATATAACAGGCCAGGAATCTCATATGGCTGGCCCAGACAAAGCATCACACACACACACACACACACACACACACACACACACACACACACACACACACACATCTGGTGTATGTCAATGATATGGTGGATGAGGTTGACAGTTACATAAGTCTGTTTGCAGACAATGCAAAATTATTGAAAAGAGTGGAAAACAATATGGATTGTGAAATATTACAGAAAGATCTAAATAATATATATAAATGGAGTAAGAAATGGGAAATGGAATTCAATGCAAAGAAATGCAAGGTGATTGAATTAGGAAAAAGCAAAAGAAGATTGAAAAGTTCCTACACCATGGGAGAAATGGAAATTAAGAAAACCAAAGAAGAAAAAGACTTGGGAATTACAATCAGTGATAATTTATCACCAGAGAAACATGTAAACAAAATAGTTGGGGAAACCTATGAGTTACTAAGAAAGATGAAAGGGGCATTTGCTTACATGGATGAAGAGATGATGAAAAAGTTGATGGAATATGTGATTTGACCAAAACTGGAATATGCCACAATTGTTTGATCACCCCATAAAAAGGAAATAAGGAAAATAGAAAGGATCCAAAGAGCTGCAACCAAATTGGTAGCAAATTTGAGAGATTTAACCTATGAAGAAAGATTAAAGAGATTGAAGTTTCTATCATTACAAGAGAGAAGAGAAAGAGGAGACCTGATTGCTATATACAGAGCTTTAAAGGGTAAGGATCAAGCTGACAAAGAAGACTTATTTGTGTGGGACTCAAGAGATACAAGAGGACATGGAGTGAAATTGAAGAAAACAACAAGTAGAAGAGATATCAAGAAATATGGTATCCCAAATAGAAGCATAGAAATATGGAACAACTTAGATGAAACAGTGGTACAAGCCAAAAATATTCATGAATTTAAAGTTAAGCTGGATGCTTATAGATATTTAGACAGGACAGCACGAGCATAGCTCTTTTCATGTAAAACACAACTAGGTAAATACAACTAGGCAAATACACATTATTTACATTCTTAGTCTCGACAGCTCCCAGTGGGAAGGGATAGTCTCATGAAGTACTACACCACTAATGCTTGTAAAGAGAAGCTATTAAGTGCAAGTAATTTTGCAAGACCTTATCTCACATAAATGTTCATGACTGCTAGCTTTAGTGTCCTCTTCATGATTAAGATAGATTGGTGTTTGTGTGGTGTCTGTCTCCAGTCCCTTACCTCTCCTTCTTGGTCCTCTGCTCCTTCTCCTCATTGTATCTCTCTGTCTCAAGGTGATTGCACAGCTCATTGTATATAGCTTTCTTCTTGATGGAGGCAGCCTTGTTGTTTTCAATGCAGTAGTCCCAGCCTCCAAATATTAAGTTACAGTACTGAAACATAAAAATATATATCATTATCATTCCTCCATGCTTCACTTTTGTACTGAGTATTTTATTTCTTGTCATGTGACTTACAAGTTGCTATACTAGCAGGATTAGGTTAGATCAGGGAATTTATCATGGGAGACAATTTTGAGTGAAAATTTCATGGAGAATCTTTGTTGGTGGAATCTACAGAGAAGAGAGAGTCAAAGTGCAGAGAAAAGTTGGTACAATTATCTGAAACTCTCAGACGACAGTGCAGATACTTGACACAGCACAGACTGAGATACAATAATGACACACACTCACCTGGTAGAACTGCCCCTCCGAGGACCTGAGACTCTCCCGCAGGCCCCTGGCGGCAGCCCTCACCATCAGCACCAGACTGAGGATTAATGTCACCACCAACACCAACAAGTAGGCCAATGGCAGGTTGTACTTCCACTCTGGTGCTACCTCCAACACCAGGATATGTCTTGGGTAGTAGCCATAGAAGAGGTAGGACAGTTCCAAAGGTCCTGTGCCTTGTACTCCATCCTGCACTAACTGAATCAGGTAGTAGTTGTCCCGCTTGGGGGAGTTACTCTGGATTTCATTGTAGTACTTTGTACAACAGTTAGTGTCATTTTCATAGAGGAATGTCTCGTTGTCATAGACAGAGTTAGGCCAGCTGTCCACAATGCAGCTGTCCTGTGTGCCCAGACAACAGTTGTTAGTGGTGCTGGGCAACTCTCTCTCTCTCTCTCTCTCTCTCTCTCTCTCTCTCTCTCTCTCTCTCTCTCTCTCTCTCTCTCTCTCTCTCTCTCTCTCTCTCTCTCTCTCTCTCACACACACACACACACACACACACACACACACACACAATGAAATGCATTACATGAGGAAAAGAGCATGATAATTTTTATTAAAAAAAAAAGTGAAATTATAAGCTCAAGACAGTAATTTAAAAATACAAACAGGTAAATAACACACAAACCATGACTGATGAGGTTTGAAACGAGGATTGGAACGCACCTTAGAATGGACCAGAAAGATCTGTGGCACCAGGATGAAGACACCCAGGAGCACACAGGTGAACAGATTCAGGTACAGGAGCCATTTGATAAAGGTAAAGAAGGCAACAAGGCCAGTGCCAAAGTTTCCTTCCACATAGCGGAGACTCCAGTGCCACAACTCAATCTTGGATATCATTTCCCGCAGCCTGCTCTTAGTCTGTGGACAAACACAACACTGCATCACAAGCATAAGACACTACTCACCTAAAAAACAATACCATATTCCTCTACAAGCAGATATGTCTCACTATCCTCTAATATCTTTTGCTTTTTCCCTCCCTTTCTGATCAGCTGGTATTCTCCCTACAAAACCTGACAACTGATAGACACCCAGATCTGAGGACTGAAGATTGAAGGATGATGCCAAACACAGTGGTAATAAAAATGGCAAGTTAAGTGAATATTAACTAATATTATACCACCCTTGAATCACCACCAAACACCTTTTTATATGTATCTAGCTATTAAGTGCTTGATTTGCTGTCAGACCATTACTAGGCAACCAATCACTGGAAGACACAAGTGGGAAGCAAACCTGCGAGAAGAATTTGCGCCTGGAGAGTTTGAAGGCAGCAAGGCCTCGGGTCCTGAGTGTTGGTGCTGACTGCAACTGTTGCTTGAGTTTGCGCTTCTCCTCGATGGGCACCGCATGAGCTCGGATCTGCTGCAGCTTCTCCCATGTCTCCTCTTCATCCACACCTGTACCACACACCCATACATTTAACGTGAATCTATTTAATAATTAAAGACTCACTCCCCAGTAAGACTCATTCTACATTAAATTTATCTATTTAATTAGGGCTCCATTTTTAGTTCATAATAATGGCTATATAGACCTGTCCTATGAATTCTTTCCATGTCAAAATATCAAGCAATCATTTACCTAGATATTGCATATTCTCTCTCTCTCTCTCTCTCTCTCTCTCTCTCTCTCTCTCTCTCTCTCTCTCTCTCTCTCTCTTTCTCTCTCTCTCTCTCTCTCTCTCTCTCTCTCTCTCAGTACATAAGGGAAGTTTTGAGACATTTATCCTCTAATTTCTGGATTACTTTTTTGACCTTTCTTTTGTGGCTGTCACCTCAGTGGGCCTTCTTGTTTCTCTTTTCTATTACCCTTGGCCAGTGCCCCTCTTAATGAAATAAAAGATGGGACCAACCAGATGTGCCAGTAACACAAAGAAAAAGGGTCACTACACTACCCATCACCACCCTCATGCCACACCCCAGACAGTCAGGTGTTCATACTAACCCTGCGTGAGGTCTGGTAGCACCTCCAAGTAAGTGTCCGAGCCACGACGACTGGTGTGCACAAGGGTGGCTGTGGTGGTGGGGGGCTGTCTGCGGCTCCTCTGTGATGCCCGCCGCCGCACTGTTCCTCGACCCAGGCTGTTGACTGCAGACAAATGGAAGTCAGAATGAAGCACAATGCAACAGATGACAATTAAAGAGATATTTTGATACATTATTCTTAGGGGGGTAGGGTGTCTCTGTCTAATCTTGGGAGGGGATGGGGGTTGTGGTATGTACTCATGAGGGAACAACACAAGCAGAGCAAGAAGTTATACATAAAAAGCTAAAAAAAAAGATGAGAAAATTCTGCTTTTTGACATGGCAATACATTACTGGGAGAAGTCATGTGTGCCAAAAATATTGTTTCTAAACCAAATATGATAACACAGTATTAAAAAGGTGGGGGCACAATTAGCTTGACTTAATGAAGTAAAAATACAATAATTACACACACACACACACACACATACACACAAACCTAAGTACACAGATAACACCAATTTAGAATAAGAAAAAAATATAAAATCAAAATATGCCCCTCAGATCTGCAGTCAATCTAAATACTTGAGTAATGAATGGCTCATCACACAATCACAAATCCAGCTTTCAAGGCGATACCAATATACGACTGGCATGCAAGAAATAGTAAGATTCCTTCATAACTCTTCTCCAACCAGCAATGCTGTAAATCATTCTTATATCAACTACGGTACATCAGAGAGTAAGAAATACATTTTTTTTTCTTTTTAACAGTAAGAATCTGTGAAAGGAATATGCGATTCAACAGAAGGTAAATGACAAACTGAATTATATTAGCAGTAACAATGATAGAAACCAAGGAAAAAAAATGAAAAAGATACGTGCTTATACAGTATAGTAAGTATTTGTGAAGAGAATATGTAGTCAAGTAGTAAATTACAAATGACAAACTGGATTCCTCTATTTAGTAGTAATACAAATAGTCAAAAAATTAAAAATCAATATATATATATATATATATATATATATATATATATATATATATATATATATATATATATATATATATATATATATATATATATATATATATATATATATATATATATATATATATATATATATATATATATATATATATATATATATATATACACACACACACACACACACACACACACACACACACACACACACACACACACACGCTTATACAATACTTGTGAGGTGAATATGCATTGCGCAATGCGCATGAGTGATGGGCGGAGTGACAGGAGAGCACTTATGCACGCGACACACACACACACACACACACACACGTCTGCACCTGCACTATCACTTCCAAACCATAGTCCGTCACGCACCATTAACAGGCTCTTCACACTTCAAGAAAAACTAAACTAATTTCACCAAATGTTGCTGCTGCTACTACTACTCCTCCGCTCTGATGATACTACTACTCTTGCCGTTTAAAATGAATGCAGAGTTGGAATAGGAAAACTTAAGTAGACAAAAAAAATTCAACATTTTACCATTAATAACCATGTGAAAATGAGAGTCCATGGAAGTTATCGATGTTACTATCCACGTGGAGTTATGTAAAATGTTATAACCATGTGTGAGATAGCGCGGCAATAAAGATTAACTAATGTAAAGCGAGATGTTAATGGTATTTTTCATTGATAAATGGTACAATATTGGGATGGATAACTGATATAATTAGCATGAACAGCTGGTAAAGACATTTGGTACAGGTGACTGGTATAGCTGACAGGAAAACAACTGTGTAGTAGCGTGAAGTGGACGGAGATGGAGACGGAAGTCGAATGTAATGGATGAAAATTTGACTGTGTGTGTGTGTGTGTGTGTGTGTGTGTGTGTGTGTGTGTGTGTGTGTGTGTGTGTGTGTGTGTGTGTGTGTGTGTGTGTGTGTGTGTGTGTGTGCGTGCGTGTGTGTGTCAGGTACAGATACTAGAAAGTTTGCGTGTAGCAGTGCGGGCCTTGCCTGTCTCACTAAATTATGGGTTGGAGGTCTGCGAAGGCTGAGAAATAGGGGCCCGTCACATTGCTGGAGTGATCTGTGGTTCATGTTTATGGTCAGTAATGCAAGAAAATTTCAACCCAGAAGATTGCACGTTCTCTCTCTCTCTCTCTCTCTCTCTCTCTCTCTCTCTCTCTCTCTCTCTCTCTCTCTCTCTCTCTCTCTCTCTTACAGGTAATCACGATGCCTTCATCCTCGCTCTCCTCGTCGTCATTACTTCCGTTGTCACCGTCAGGAACATCCAGCCTCACTCTTATAGTGCGCTCACACTTCTCCGTCTCCACCAGCATAGGGAATTGTTCCTGCTCCATTCTTCACCTCTTCACCAAGTCACCGCCATCCCCTTTTAATGATCTCAATATTTCTGCCCCTCCCACACACCCACACACCTACCCAGATTCCCGGACGTGCAAAGAGGAAGGAAAGTGAGGTGTGGGTGTGGAGGATCACTTTTTAGCACCTCGGCAGCAACAACACTGTCTAACATAAAGGTACACTGTCACTTTGTCTCGTGTCTGCTAGCTCACTTGAGCATACATCCTTCCTTTCCTCGCTCTGGTAATCTTACAAAAAATAATGGAACGAAACAAGGAAAGGACGATTTATGAAGAGAAGCAAAAACAAGACGAGGGAACACTGGTACGGAAGAATAATGACAACATACTCCCGATACTGCATATAAGAACATCATATAAGAACATAAGAAATTAAGGGAAGCTACAAGAAGCCATCAGGCCTCCACGTGGCATCCCAACCCTGAGTAGAAGCAAAGTACATGCCAAGCAGAAGAGGGGTAGACATGGAAGCGGGAGAGAGAGAGAGAGAGAGAGAGAGAGAGAGAGAGAGAGAGAGAGAGAGAGAGAGAGAGAGAGAGAGAGAGAGAGAGAGAGAGAGAGAGAGAGAGAGAGAGAGAGAGAGAGAGAGAGAGAAACTTTAATACGTACTCGTAATACAAAGAGCGCTCTATTTGCCACAAGAGATCCCAACCTTTATAAAATAACTTTCGTAATGACTTTGAAATTGGTGAAGATAGAAGAAATAGAGGAACTGACCTGTAAGCCACGAAAAGTTAAAAAGAAAAAAAAATGTGAAAAGGAAATGAACGCAACGGAATAATGAAAATGAAAAGGCGAAGGAAAACGAGGAAAGTAAAAATTTTCGTGTACAGAAAAAAAAAAAAATAAATAAATTGTTGCCGCTGCAGAAACCTGATCCTGACACTAGAATCCTCACCTGTATTCTGAATCGCTCTGCTCTCTCACCACGACTATTTTCAAAGGCCACAGAGATGATCAGCCGGATTCTCAAGAGCGAATCTCCTGCTAAGTGTAGGAATCTTGTTAATCGGTCACTAGAACCATAAAACATCCTTTGAAAACCCGTGTCACTTCAACTAGGGCCTTTTGAAAGTATAGTCGGGGTGAGGGTGCGGTGCAGAAGCGTTACAAAATATGGTCCCAATCTCACTCGAATGCTAAATTCACACATGAAAAGCAATTTAAAGCAAATATGTAGCCGGCGTATCAATAAAACCGCAGACAGACAGACGGACAGACAAAACAGATTAATAGCCTTATGGCGACGTAACGGACATAAAAAAATACACACATTAATGAAGCTTTCACTCAGAGTATCATCCAGAAACACCTTACTCTTTCCCAACGACTATTTTCCAAAGCCACAGAGATGATTAACCAGGTCCTCCAGATTGTTTCTCCTATTAATAATGGAGAAATGTTGTTACATCACTGGAGCCTCATGACAGGATCTTGGGATGGAGGACGTGATGGGAATGATGATTGCTACGGCTTTGTGTATAATGGTCTGGTGTGATTCGTAATAATATAAGTGTAATGGAGTACGTAATGCACTATCACGATTACTTTCCTTACTGTTGCTGCTATTGAGCTCGCGAGAGTGAGCTTCATTGATTACTGTGATAACTCTTTAGCTTTACAAATTATATGATCGTTTTTTTTTCGCAATTATGCATAAAAATTAAGATTACTATTATTATTATTATTATTATTATTATTATTATTATTATTACTATTATTATCATTATTACTACTACTACTACTACTACGCTAGGTGCATTCGAGGGACGACAACCACAGTGCGCCTCGCCAACAGTGATAACACAACTCAGGGACGTGAGTAAGCTTGTGTGTTTAAAACTCCCAATGTTGCAATATTTCCTTCCCGCCCCTTGAATAATAGGAAAAATACCGACGATACGACAGATTGGGGGATCCGATGACATTTTACATGTACATACAGCTTACATTGATACGGAGACAAAGAGAACAGCAGCAGACTTGTTGGCTTTTACGAGACTTCGCTTGTGATGAGGAAAGGAAGGATAGAAAAGGTGAATGATGCAAAAGAATCCACGCACGGATGCAAATAAATAAATAAATAAGTAAAAGGGAGGAAGGTAAGAAAAGAAAGGAGAGAGAGAGAGAGAGAGAGAGAGAGAGAGAGAGAGAGAGAGAGAGAGAGAGAGAGAGAGAGAGAGAGAGAGAGAAAAAAAAAAATAAATAAACGTGTGGCAGGAAAGAAAGGGGTTGGGGAGGGAGGAGGAGGAGGAGGAGGAGGAGGAGGAGGAGGAGGAGGAGGAGGAGGAGGAGGAGGAGGAGGAGGAGGAGGAGGAGGAGGAGGAGGAGGAAGAGAGGGAAGAAAGAATATTGGAAGTAGACGAGATAAGTGGAGGGAGATGGAGGAGAGGCTACTTGTAAAAGGTCTCTCTCTCTCTCTCTCTCTCTCTCTCTCTCTCTCTCTCTCTCTCTCTCTCTCTCTCTCTCTCTCTCTCTCTCTCTCATTAGCGTTCCAGCATCAAAGACTCACTGTTCATCGTGGCCTCGGTAGAAGAATTCGTCTACACTCTCTCTCTCTCTCTCTCTCTCTCTCTCTCTCTCTCTCTCTCTCTCTCTCTCTCTCTCTGATAATGATAACTTCCGTGTCTTCCTCATTGCCAACACCGTGCAGAGAATTAATTGCTCGTACAAACACCAACGATGCTCATAAATCGCCCATGTGTTTTTATTTACAACCTAATGTAAGATAAATTAATAAGTGAATAAATATATAAATGGACCACATATAAATAGTGCGTCACTTGGATCATGAAGGTGCATGAAAGTGTGTGTGTGTGTGTGTGTGTGTGTGTGTGTGTGTGTGTGTGTGTGTGTGTGTGTGTGTGTGTGTGTGTGTGTGTGTGTGTGTGTGTGTGTGTAATCTACATCTCTTCTAGTTAAAAGTTAGATCATGAAAATGAAGTTCCTTCGTTTCCCTGAATTTGGTCAATTCACCATTTCCTTCATTGTGGCTACTTCCATATTTCATATATAATACAGAATACTATGACATGATTTACAGAGGGAGAAAAATAACAGCGTGCAGAGGGAGGGGGTGGTTCGGCAGGGGAGGGGATTACAGCGTACCTGGAGGATGTATTACAGTATGTCACACGCGCCAGTTTAGATTTGGAGGAGGAGGAGGAGGAGGATCAGTATTTTTCAAGATATATTCAATCATAAAAATTATAGCAATGTTTATGCATTGGGTTTCATTTATCTGTTTACCTTCATGAATAACGCTCGTAAAATCACAGACAAACTTGCCGCTCTTTACATCAAATTCTACATCACCATCACCAAAACTCATTACATACACCAAAGAAATAACAAAGAACTTTATAATTCACTTTTGCCATCCATAAACAAAACACAATGGCTAGTCTAGACTTATATCTGCTTTCAATTCGTCAATATAATTAATGAATGAATAAATAAATAAATAAATAAATGATAACATAAACCTTGCGTCTAGACACACTAAGCCAATCTCACGAGGAACTTTTGTTTACATCCCTCAGCCGACTTATGTCCACTCACGCCATCTTCAGAGGGCTTGTGTTGTTCTTCTGTAGCCAGGCAGTAAAGATCGTGACAGCGAAAACTTGTATAATCTTGAATCACATCTGTATATTTTTTTAAGCTATAGTGTGTGTGTGTGTGTGTGTGTGTGTGTCGGTCTCTGCCCCTCTACGCCTTCCCTGGGAACTCGATACCGGCGTTCAATCCACCTCCCATTTGACGCAACACGCACGAGTACACACACACACACACACACACGGCACAGTGCCACGAACTTCCTGTTACCATTTACGCCACCACCATCACCACCACCACCACCACCGCACCCCTATTACAACCATCAGCATTACAGTACAGAATCATAAGAGCACCCGCGTGTGAACGATCAGCATCATTACATCAGCTGATTCACCACCACCACCACCACCACACGCGCCCCCACCGACCACTTCACCGGCTCCCTCAACACTGAGAGCAGGCGAAGTTTTAAGGATAAAGATGTTCCTCCGCGCCGGCCACCTTTTTAAGGAATAACCACCCTTGGGTACGCCTGCTGTAAGGGCTGCTGGCCGGGTGGGGGAGTGTGACCGGAATGCAAGGTTGAGGATGCAGGGTAATCTAGTTCCTATACGTTCTCACCATACGAGTGTTGTCCAATGCCGCACTACTCTGGGTTGTCATGCTTCTAGTATCTTCTATACCCGCTGGTCTCTCTCTCTCTCTCTCTCTCTCTCTCTCTCTCTCTCTCTCTCTCTCTATAAAATAACGACCAAAGAAATAATCTTATGCAAATCGTGGCGCCGTTAACTTAATCTCTGTCGCACTTACTATAACATACACTCACACACACTTGACTCTCTAGTATGCGACAATAGGTTTTTTTGTCAATACCCTTGCATTCTGAGGCGTGGGTGCGTGACGGAGAGGGCGGCGGCCGCGTCCATTACACTGGACACTGCTGCCAATATGCAAGTGATAAGCTTCTAATGGATGTCTGGCCGCTGCTTACGTCAGCCAGTTATTTTCATTATTCTCATTTTTTTTAATGTTATATTTATGCAGATGTCATTTTATGTATACCACAGCGTTAATATCGAAAGCTAACACGTGTGTACGTAATGCAACAGAGGAATAATAAATTAAAAGCACCACAAAAACAGGGTGATGTGATAGGCGTGCCATATCTAGCAATACCAAACACGAAATGATAGCTAACAGCAGCTGGAAATTCAATGCAAAATTAAAACATAGCCCCTATTCAAAGCTATTCCCGAAAATATCTTTAATTCAGGAGGTAGAGCGCGGCTGGCACACAGATGTTCTCCCAGACTATGCCCCTCTTCAAGGCATTTTACATAGCATTGATGTGTACTAGATAAATCGAAACTACCACCACAATAGTCAATCTTCACACATCAGATGAAGACCAGTATTTCCACACCAAGCAATGCTCATGTACTGCCTTACTCCAGATTCGTGCTTAGGACCGATGCACCTCTCTCTCTCTCTCTCTCTCTCTCTCTCTCTCTCTCTCTCTCTCCACACATACACACGTCAACACTCACCATTGTGTCGCTTGGAGGGAAGCAGGGTGGTGATTCTGGTATCGTATATGTTGTCCACGGAGGTCGGGTAGGCTTCACGGTAGAACTCCACTCCGGCGTCCTCCCATCCCCCTCGCCTTGCAGAGCCCGCCTTCTGGCCACGCCCCCCGGAGCCCCCGCGGCCTCCTGACCCGCTCATGGCTGCCGAGGTGCGACATCCAGAGTTGCGATCTCCTGACATGTCCTCCCTTGGGCGACAGAGACATGCAGTTACTCTCTAACTAAATGTATTTACAGTCTATAGTAAAGGTAGTTGGCTCCCTCCTCTCCTCCTCTGCTAAATGCCACTGATTGGTTTAACGAGTTAAGCTAAGATCTTCAAGTTTAATGTGTGGAAAGGAGGGAGCAAGGATTACTCATGAAGTTGATCTGAGCAGACTGTGGTCTTGCAACTAAAAGGATGATGGAAGATACAGACCAGAAATAGTATAAATGACTGCATACGTAGGCAATAATGATAAAAAAAAAAAAAGACATTACAAGGAAGAACAGGGAAGGCACGCACACACGCGACGCACCAGTCACTCATTCACTAAGCACAATAAATACATAATTCTGGAAAGAAGGCAAAAATTTAGCAGCATCATTTTACAGGCCAATGTAGAAACCAATCAACAAAGAAACGTAAAATCATCATAACAATCAAGAACTTCAAGGTTACCGGCCTCCAACTGGTACTCAAATTTACGCATAAACCCAAGACAGCGTGTCCGATATAAGGGAATGAAGCAACAATAATTTCTCGCCGCCCTGTGAGAGAAATCCTTGGGGCGCGATGCGCAGTCTGGCTACTGTCCGATACGGTCCCCACCACTTCTACATCGTGGGAAAGAAACCAAGACAAAATTATTACTTTTGAGGCACGTGAGGGGCAGGCCAAAACGGAGAAACCAATCGAAATCATTGCTGACATGTTGAGGGTTTTCCAGCTGACATTAAGCTTGAGTGGCGCTCGCCATTGCTACGCCAGTGTCGCGCCCTCGCACCGCGTAGGGGCCACACCTGATTAGTGAACAGATGGTCCCTGTGCGGCAGGCGGGTGCGACTCGAGCCTTGGCCAACCGCCGCCCCTCGGCACCTTCTGTGAGACGGTCACCAAATACCCAGGAGGCAATGTTATGTAAATGAGAAAGCTAGCTGGACGCAGGCACAGGCTGGTTCACTTGGTGCATACTAGGGGAGGGAAGGGATGTCATATTTACAAACAAGCAAGACCTACTGCAGCCCAGCGCTTGTTAGACGGGGAGGGAGGGAGGGTCTCGCCAAAACCTCAGAGCTGGTGACTGTGTTCTTTCAGCACGCAGGGAATAAGTTCACCCCTTGTCTGAAGTTTATGGTAACGGGTGTGGCTCGCTGTACCATGCCGCAAATTGCTCAAGGTGATGACACAGGCAGCAGAACATAGTCACGGCAGCTGGGCCGAGTGAGGGTCGTGAATGGCGTCCCCCGTGCGTGCCTGCCAGCGTCGCGTGGCAGGCGTAAACCAGCCAGGGGTAGGATTTGGTGACTGGCGTGAAATTTACGTCCATACTGGGTTTGAATCGACTAGTGTGAGAATACCAAGGAGCAGTACAAAATACAAGTACAGTAACAATTAAATATGACAATACATTACAAATTCGGATTTTGTCAAATATTCACTGGTTTGCAACATCAGAAATACAACTGAATCCTCTTTCAGAAGCACAAATTCGACTAGAGCAGCAGCAGCAGCAGCAGCAGCAGCAGCAGCAGCAGCAGCACAGGGACGCCACACCCCTGTCACAGACTGTCCCTGGCTGATGCTACCTACGAGGTTCAAACAAGTATATACCAGATACCAAAATGCCTACTGCTAGGTGGGACCGGTGGTGAGTGGTTCTCTGGTAGCCAACTCACTCAGGTACTCTAAAATCCCCAACTGGGCTGCAATACTACCCGCTATCGACCTAACAAGCTGGCAGGCCGCAGTCAGAGTAGGATCAGTTACCTGTGGGCTTTCATCTCCCGAAGGAGGGGTCTCAATTCTGACATGCTTCCCATTCTCTCAGCTGTGGGAACCAAGGCAGTTGCTTCACACATTGAAATAGAAAATAGTCAGAGAATCTACCACAATAACTGTGGATGAAATGATATGCTAAAAGTACTCTCAACTTGAAAATTTAAAACAACAGAGCCACTATTCTGCTGTGGAAAAACAGCTGTTATCTCTTGAAGTGTGAAGTTTAAAAAATGCTAATGCTCCTAAGTTTAAGGCTAACAATTAATAGCAGATTAATTCCACAAAAAGACTAACTATGTATCTGCTTCATGAGTAATGATAAAATATGCAAGCATTCTAAAGCCACAATGAAAATAATATAACAGAAATGTGACAAAACACCATAATTCAGGTGATGTACTCTCACTATGCCTGACAGGACCCATCCCTCTAGGTTCAATACCCAAAATAATACTTATATACAAAATACCCTACTGAACACAAAGCAAACAGAAACTTTGCACAGCCTGGCAGCAATCATTGTCAATAATATAACAGGGAGAATAATTTATGGTGTTTGTGTGGCTCACCAATACCTAGAAGGCTGAGAAATCAATCACAAAAGATTAAGAAAAGCATGAACTGCCCCCTCCCCCCCAAAAAAAAAGTATCAGATGATCCAGTTTCACAAGTTTTCAGCCTAAAGTTATTAAACTTTAAATAAAATTAAGTATGATAAATTCTAAAACACTCCCACAAGAGATGGATATATTTACTGGCTTATCAGTCCCCACATGAATTCAGAGCTTGCCTTATCTTCCAGCAAGCTAAGGCAATATCCTCCTGTCAATATTTCAATTTTACATAGCATTACTTATGATTGAGTAAACTTAAAAGACTCTCTTAACCTGTGGATCTGTTCTACTACCTATATGAGAGAGAGAGAGAGAGAGAGAGAGAGAGAGAGAGAGAGAGAGAGAGAGAGAGAGAGAGAGAGAGAGAGAGAGAGAGAGAGAAAGCAACTGAAATTCAACCATATTTCAAGACTAAACTAACACGGTGTTACTTGCAATGAATGTTATGACATTATATTACTTAATCTGCACAGGTAATTACTGCTAAAGAGCTACTGATGGATGGTTAGAGCAGTAAACACGGTTTTTTTTTTTTTCAGGATCAATCTCCCTAATATTATCACAAAGTGCCAAAGATAGGCAGCATGGATTCCCTGGGCTACAGTCTTTCGGCAACAAGCACGTAGCTGGCTATGTCATTGTGTTATCAAGTGAAAACCGCTCTGATTTACGTAACTGCCATTTACAGCCTATCAGTTAAAGGTAAATATTTGAGCGGTGTTGTTGTGCCCCGCCCTGCTGATAGCCCTCACCAGTCAAGGAGGCCCGGTACAAGCCTCAACCCTCCTCCCTCCCTCACACCTCTCCAACCTGCCTGGCGGTGGCTCTGTAAAGTGTCAACACATCCTGTGGTCGAGATTTGGTTTGAATAGCTCCCTTTAATTTACGAGGGCGAGATGCAGTACGGTGTGTGTAGAGGGTGTGTCTAGCAAGCTGAAGGCACCTCCCTCCCACTTACTGGTCAGGCTGGGGCGGAGGGCCTCACCTTTCAGCGCGCCGCGGCAAGTCTCGGCTCTCTAGTCATCGTGGAGTCCTGCAGGAGTTCCCTATTTAGCCATTTCCTCCTCGCCTCGTCCGTCGTCTGGTCACAGATACGAGTGGCACAACTGACACCCACAATAGATATCGGGGACCACAAACACCTTGCTGCTCCCAACTACTCCCTCGAATTCAACGCATATCCGATGCTATTTTGTTTATGCTTTAGCCAATACCTGTTTTTCCCTGCCGTCTATAGGCCGGTGTCACCACGCATGTGCTACACATCTCCCAATAAGCTTCTTTCTACGCAGGATGTCTTTTTCTCCCTCCCTTCGTTCCCCTTGACGCCTCTACATGCCAGGATGGTGCCCTACTGGCCGCTGAATATATCACTGCCTCGCTTTCATGGGAAAGATGACAGCTACTTTGACAGTTAACAATACCTTTGATGGCTTTACAGAAAATGTTAACACATTTAGGCATAACTTGTCAAAATGTTTCTTTATTAATTCCGTTCTCGTTCACAGAGTAAGGAAGAGTGTTTGCGATACTAAAATATCAGGATACCAATTACCTTTACGAGGACAATACCAGGTGACTCGGTGAAAACTCATTTACTTGCCTAAGCGCAATAATGAAGTCATAATATGAGAACTTTCAACTCTATGAATGCATAATAGCATATCCAGATTACTACAGAAATTATTATCGAATCTTATTGCACATTTATAAACCTCTTGATAACCACAAGATATAACATTGGTCAATCTCGACAAAAGAGAAACTTGGCAGTATCACCACCAGCAGACGAAGGAAAACACGCGGCCACGAATTCAAATTCAAGCACCACAAAATTGCTGTGCTTAGCTGCGAAGATTATTCCTCCTAGTGTCTTTGAGGAAGCTTAATAATCTGCCTGCCTGGCGGAGCGTGCAGCAGCCTCCAGGAGTAACAGGAAGCCAGCCAGCTCTTCATACATAAGGCGTTGATCATCTCATCCACTCATCTCCCTTAGCTACTAACGTGAGCATTTTGATTGGTTCCGTTCACTATTATATCAGAATCTAGATGTAGTGAAGTAAGTACATAAGTATAATCCATGCCTGTCAAACTAATATCATCAATAATTTGTTGAGATTATGGGAAGATTACTGCTATGCATGGTACGCAACAACGGCCGTAACCTTCGTTGCATAAAGGTGTAACGTACTGATAAAACATTAGGTAAATCTTACCAATAGCGGCTCCTTATGTATTCTATTGCCGCCCCTCTCCAGGACCTGGTGGGGAAGTGGAGTTTTAGGGTGGGGAAGCATCAAAAGTCTAAGAAGAAAACGCCCTTTTGGGGAAAATCCTTGAAAAATAGTTATCAAACAGGGAATATCCGCCCCTTCCATACCCACCACTACGTTTAACACATTCTATCTTTTCTCTTTCTCTATCCCAATAACCTTAGCATCCTGGTGGGAAAGCTGGGTTCTAGGTTGGGGGAACTCAAATTATGCCAAGTTTGGATATTTATGATTGGTCTAAGGATAAGAAGTTCATGCACCATCTGCAGATGGAGCCCATGAATCTCGGCAGCCCAGTTGGCTCCCCAGTGGCTGCAGCCTCCCATACTACGCCTCCCAGTACCAGCACCAGCAGCTTCCTGCCCTCATACCTCATGGGGGATGTTGCCTCCCCAGCCTTGGTTAGTTATTTTATATGATTTCTCTATCTTTTTATGATTTTTTTTTTTTTTTTTTCTCACCCATAAAGCATAGTGTTAGTAGTATGAGTTCATTACTCAGTCTCTTGAACTCCACCTCATATGAAGTTGAGTGATACCAAGTACTGTAATCTTGCCTTTCAGAGTGGGCGACTTGGTGGTGGTGGAGGGGCCAGCCCAAACAAGACAACTCGGCAGTTCTCTTCCACCTCTGTGACCTCGCCAGGCTCCCCTCAACCCTCTAAAGATGCCATCTTTCCCACAAAGTGTGTGCTACATTATGTTATGTAATGGATTTGAAGTATTAAAACCATCATTAAAAGTAGTTCACCAGTAGCCATTATGATATATCCATCAATCTACATAACAAGCTAACATTGCCTTAGAAGGGGTAATCATGCTAAAATTGTATTTGCTTTCAGAAATATCTTACGAATTTACATAAAAAATCAAATAAAACCAAAATTAAACAAATATTATCAGCATCATGTCATATACTTCAGGCTGGGACCAGATAAGCCAGGAGGGCCACCAACTCAGGGCCTGACAGGTGTGCGTGGCCCCCCAGCCCTCACCCAGTCCCCTATCCCCACACGTCTTGGCAGTTCCTTTGTTGATCAGCGGTTGCTAGGTGAGCTGTTGGTTTTACTATTATCAGTTTTCTATAATTTTCCAGCAGCTAGTTAGCCAACCATTTAAATCCTTGATCTCTGAACATCTGCCATTAAATATATTTAGAAAGTTTGTTGATGGAAATTATAAGTAAAACAAGATATCATAAGATTCTTATGTTTCCTGAGAGCTTATTCAAATGTGTGCTTCTAATCATTTCATCTACCTGCACTTTCCATTGTTCCCTTCAGGTCTGCCCGGTGGTGGGTTCAGTACCCCGACTTCACCCCTTGTGTCCACCCCAACCTACAACTCTCAAAACTTCACGCCCTCCAGGGACACTACCAGTTTCCTAGCCCAAGACTCTCTTCAAATGTAAGTCCTAGAATGTCAGTGCAGAAATGTTCTCTCTCTAAACTTCTGGTTACTTTTATATGTTGTGCACTATGTGTAGATGAAGACAAACTCAATGAATGCAAAAATAAGTTCACATCATCATTCTTCTCCAATGAATTCTGGCAGGACGGGAGGTGACACATTGGAGGATACTTGGGTGACGGTGTTTGGGTTCCCACCTGCAGCAGCGTCCTACATCCTAACACAATTCACTCAGCTGGGCACCATCACTGAACACCACAACCCAGGATCAGGGAATTGGATGCACCTAAAGTATATGGTATGATGTGCTTGTTATTATCTCCATTTGTTCTTTTATCTATGTGTCTATTTGCTTTTGAGAACCTGCCATGAGGTGGGATGGCCATAGCAAAAAAGTCTGCCTTTCCCTAAAGTCTGCCTATTCTTGTATTCCTACACTAAATGTTCCCTGTCCTCTCCCTCTTCTCCAGTATTATTCCATCCTATTTTACTCTACTTTCTCTGTCTCATTTAACCATTCAGTTTCACTCAGTTTATTACTGAAATATTTACTAATTTATTTATTATCATCCTAATCTTGTGAACAATCAGTTCACAACTGATTGCTACAAACTCCATTAAAGCAAATATAACAATGTTTTCATTTTTTTGATTAATGGATTCCACTTCTGAAATATATATAGGAATGCTGATAAATACATGCATATCATGAAATAAAATTAATATTCAGCTAACTACCAATTACATTTTTTTTTTTCAGACCAAGCTCCAGGCCAGGAAGGCTCTGAGCAAGAATGGTAAGGTGTTCAGTGGCAACATCATGATTGGGGTGGTTCCCTGCACTGACAAAGTAAGTTGTGACCCACACCATAAATATCAGTGTGGTAACAAGACAATCAAAGCTAACCATTGTCAGTTATATTAGAGAAGTGACTTGCGTGCTTGCTTGCTTAAATTGGAAATGAAGAATGGTGACACAAAATTAAATCATTGGTAACAATTTACAGATGGTGATCGGTGACAAGGAGAATGTTTCCACCAACCTAAGCAGCATAATGTCCCCTGCTAACACCAGCTTCTCCAGCACCCCCAAGTCCAGCATTCGGCCACTCACGCAGGCCTATCAGACAGTCCATGCAGAACATGAGGTAAGATTGGTGATGATAAGATATCCCATTGCTCATTTTAGGTATTATAGAGAAATCATATTAAATGAGCATTCAGTGATGGGAAAAAATTCATATACAAAACATTTCTTTAACATTTTCTATTTACAGATTTAATTTTGAGTAATAGTTTAAACTGTATGATAATTCACTTAAGAACTATTGAGGGGAAACTAAATTACTCATGTGTTACATCCTGCATGTACTGGTATTCAAGTAAAAATTCAAACAAAATTAATTTCCCATTTCAGGTGATTCCCAAAGTAAACACTCCCAAGAAGAATGACAGTTTTGTGTCCAGAGCAATGCAACATATCTTAGGAATATAGGAAAATATAGCTAATATTTAGTTTTTACTGTTGTCATATTCATTTGATTTGTTATTTTAGTTTGAGTGGCTTTTTCCGTATGTCTTGGCAATAAAAGTTACCAATGTACCAGTCATTACTTGATTATAATACATGCTTATATTTTATCAAGAGTAATGATAATTGAAATGGAAAAGACTGAGCTTCTTTTTGCCATCTATTATTCCCTTATTATTATCAAAGCTTGTTGCTACGCATATATATAAGTTTTCAAATATGCAGCACTTTTTAATTAATCATGTATTTCTTAATTTATTGCTGAATATTTAGCAAATATTATTTGCTTCAGATTTCTTTAAGAACTTTCACTTTCCATTTTGACCACCAGATGGATTGCCACTATGTGCATTCCATCCATGAAAATTACCTCTTGAAATTTTCACCCAAAAGCTGCCACATGATAAATTCCCCAAAGTACCTTTACCTTACCTAATTTATCGTGTGAAAATATTTTTAGAATGGATCTTCTGGATGAAATGTTCATGAGGGAAATTCATCTGGGGGAAACTTGCAGTATAAGGTTACCTGCCTGTACCTGCCATCAAATTTCAGCACTTACACCACCTCCTCTTCTTGTTGTGGGAGTGGGAAAAGCTGGCTATAAGGGAATATCAGGCTGTCACTTTTTTACACCTATTTAAGCAAATTAAAATAAAAACTGAATATGTTAGGCAAATCCCAAAATATCCCAAGTTTTTAATGTTCTTTGACTGTCCTACTTTTAGATTATGACTTGTTACAATAAAAACTTGATGATACTCTTATGTCATTATCATAAAGACAAGACCTTTTGTTTATTACAGATGAAATATTAACCAAAAGTTTACTTGTGATTGCAACAAAAAATAAATGAACACAAATTTGGAGTGGCATTACAGATGTAATATGATGATTGGAACATGGGTTACAGAGTTAATAATATGATCTTGAAGCAAGTCTGATAATGAGTACAAAGCATAATTTAAACCTTTTTGTACTTCCTCTGCTTGGTCTTCACCTTCAAACAAACTTGTGTTTTAGAAATTAAGCTGAGTTGACAAGCTGCATGTTCAATCATCCCCCTGTCAATACAAGTGGTGGCCAAGATGTAGGAATCACTTAAATGATACCTATTCTTTATACAATCTTTTATTCTGGCATAGCTTTTATATGTAATATAAAATATATTGTCTTTGATAACAGCAAAAACATTCTTGTAAAATATGGTACTTGTGTATCTTAATTCATCATGTACTGACATGCACTCCTAAGGGCTGTGATCTTAAAAGCTAGCAGTAACTTAATTCTGGAAATTCCTCATACATAATGGCTGATGAAAATCAAAACCAAAACATTTTGGCTATAAGAGGAAAACTTATGAAAAAGTATGAGTACCTGGTATATGAACAATGCTTGAGCACACACTTTTAACAGTGTTCCTGTTCACAATTATCATGTTTTGAGAGAGAAATGCCAATGCCAGCCAGCACTTTTCAGCCTTAAGCAGGACAGTGGTGGAAGTAATAATGGAAGCCATGATCTACACTTCTATGACTATTACTGGCAATCTCCTGGTGAGTGAAATAATATAATGGATTTGCTTCACTGAAGGAAAATTCAAGTTTTAGCTCCTTGCATGTTTGTTTGAGTGTTGCATGTAACACCTGGCAAAACAAACACAGTGGAGAGAGGAAGAATCTACACATTATCACAGCATTATTAAATATTGCAGACGAGTTCCTGAGCCAGCCACGATGTAAGTACAAAATTACGAGATAGCCTAATATGATGAAAATACAAAAGCATGAAAAATATTAACATTTCATGTATCTGCTTTCTGAAGACTGAAGTAAGGCACAACAAGAATAATTATATATAATAAAATCTTAAGTAACACTTATGACTATGACTTTTTTTCCTAGATGGTAAAATTTGTCATGTTGATTGATGGATGTATGCAATACCAGGTGCATGCTGAGTGCTCCTGAGGCATACATACTAAAGGATTGATCATTCTAACTGAGCCAAACTATAAGTAAGGTATCCACTGATCACTTGTGATACATTATGGAGAGCAAAATAGTGATCAAGAATGGTAAGGAGGAAGTGACAAGGATTAGACATAAAATAAGTATCACATGGAAGAACAGCCACAACTACTCACATCCACACACACTTTCACTTCTCACAATACTCATATTTATGAATCTCACTGCCCTGCCAGATACCAGGACTGGAATATTTCACAACATGAATTAATTAATGCTATAGTACCTTTTTATAATTTGTGCAGGGAAATCTTAAATCTTAAAAGTGAAAATATATAGACCATCATTAGTATTCACAAGGAAATGAATACCTTTTATAACTGGCAAAACTAATACCACAACACCACCATGTTGCTCAGTGAGTTATGTATGGAAGCAAGCACACCTCTGCAGCACAGGAGGAGGCAGTAGACATCTGCCGAAACGATAATTACTCCCAGTGAGGTCTAAAGCACTGTTCAGGGCGTGCCGTGAACTTATCATTAAACCCAGCTGTGATCTCAATGAACGTTTCCCTTTGTGTCTCACAACACAAGGTGCCAGTCACAGCCTGCCCTCGAAACACAACTCTCTTCCTCCACATAAAACTACAAGCACCTAATACCACACACACACTTCACTCAAAAATTTTAAAATCATCATGGCGACTCCTACACCAGCCTCGGAGTCCCCATCTGGGGAGGGGACCATAAATGTCCCCAGGTCGGACTGCCTTTCTGTCGACGACCCTAAGTGTCTTGACACCCCTCCTCAACTTTTTCTTCATTAACTTCTGCAACATTCACAGTCTAAGATCTAATTTTCAGTCTGTAGAACACCACCTCTCTTCTTCTAAACCTCATCTTCTTTTCCTTACTGAAACTCAGGTGTCTGAGGCAACTGACAGTAGCCCCTTTTCTGTTCCCTTCTACTTTCTCTATCCTCATTTTCGATCCAAAGCTGGATGCTGCGTTTATGTGCGCAATGACTTAACCTGCTCTCATGCCCACGCTCTTGAATCTTCCGAGTTTTCCACCATCTGGCTATGACTACAGAGTCACTCTCATACTAAATTTATCTGTGCTGTATACCTCTCACCTAACTCCTCTGATTATAAGAAATTCTTTGACTACTTAACTTCCAAAGTGGAGCACATTCTGACCCTCTTCCCTTTTGCAGAGATCTCCATTCTTGGAGACTTCAATGTTCACCACCAGCTTTGGCTTTCCTCTCCCTTCACTGACCATCCTGGTGAACTAGCCTACAACTTTGCTATCCTCCATGACCTAGAGCAATTGGTGCAACACCACCCTACTCATATTCCTGACCATCTTGGAGATACACCCAACATTCTTGACCTTTTCCTGACCTCTAATCCTTCTGCTTATGCTGTCACCCTTTCTTCTCCGTTGAGCTCCTCCGATCACAATCTCATATCTTTATCTTGTCCTATCGCTCCAATCCCTCCTCAGGATCCCCCTAAGTGAAGGTGCCTCTTGCGTTTTGCCTCTGCTAGTTGGGGGGGACCTGAGGAGGTATTTTGCTGATTTTCCTTGGAATGACTACTGCTTCCGTGTCAGAGACCCGTCTTTGTGTGCTGAGCGCATAACAGAGGTGATAGTGTCTGGCATGGAGGCGTACATTCCTCACTCTTTTTCTCGTCCTAAACCTTCTAAACCTTGGTTTAACACAGCTTGTTCTCGTGCTATACATGATAGAGAGGTGGCCCACAAAAGGTACTTAAGCCTTCCATCACCAGAATCTCATGCACTTTATATTTCTGCCCGGAACCATGCCAAGTCTGTTCTCCAACTAGCCAAAAACTCCTTCATTAACAGAAAATGTCAAAACCTTTCAAGATCTAATCAATTCAAGATCTAATTCAAGAATCTATCCTCAACAGGAAGATTCTTAAACATCTATCACTTCACAACCTTCTATCTGATCACCAGTATGGGTTCCGTCAAGGCCGCTCTACTGGTGATCTGGCTTTCCTTACTGAGTCTTGGTCATCCTCTTTTAGAGATTTTGGTGAAACTTTTGCTGTTGCCTTGGACATATCAAAAGCTTTTGATAGAGTCTGGCACAAAGCTTTGATTTCCAAACTACCCTCCTACGGTTTCTATCCTTCTCTCTGTAACTTCATCTCAAGTTTCCTTTCTGACCGTTCTATTGCTGCTGTGGTAGACGGTCACTGTTCTTCTCCTAAATCTATTAACAGTGGTGTTCCTCAGGGTTCTGTCCTGTCACCCACTCTCTTCTTATTATTCATTAATGATCTTCTAAACCAAACTTCTTGTCCTATCCACTCCTATGCTGAAGATACCACCCTGCACTTTTCCACATCTTTTCATAGACGTCCAACCCTTCAGGAGGTAAACATATCATGCAGGGAAGCCACAGAACGCTTGACTTCTGATCTTTCTAAAATTTTTGATTGAGGCAGAGCAAACTTGGTATTGTTCAATGCCTCAAAAACTCAATTCCTCCATCTATCAACTTGACACAACTTTCCAGACAACTATCCCCTCTTCTTCAATGACACTCAACTGTCCCCTTCTTCTACACTGAACATCCTCGGTCTGTCCTTTACTTATAATCTGAACTGGAAACTTCACATCTCATCTCTAGCTAAAACAACTTCTATGAAGTTAGGTGTTCTGAGACGTCTCCACCAGTTTTTCTCACCCCCCCAGCTGCTAACTCTGTACAAGGGCCTTATCCGTCCATGTATGGAGTATGCTTCACATGTCTGGGGGGGTTCCACTCATACTGCTCTTCTAGACAGGGCGGAATCAAAAGCTTTTCGTCTCATCAACTCCTCTCCTCTAACTGACTGTCTTCAGCCTCTCTCTCACCGCCGCAATGTTGCATATCTAGCTGTCTTCTACCACTATTTTCATGCTAACTGCTCTTCTGATCTTGCTAACTGCATGCCTCCCCTCCTGTGGCCTCATTGCACAAGACTTTCTTCTTTCTCTCACCCCTATTCTGTCCACCTCTCTAACGCAAGAGTTAACCAGTATTCTCAATCATTCATCCCTTTCTCTGGTAAACTCTGGAACTCCCTGCCTGCTTCTGTATTTCCACTTTCCCATGACTTGAATTCCTTCAAAAGGGAGGTTTCAAGACACTTATTCATCAATTTTTGAGCACTGCTTTGACCCTTTTATGGGACTGGCATTTCAGTGGGTATATTTTTTTTATTGGATTTTTGTTGCCCTTGGCCAGTGTCCTTCCTACATAAAAAAAAAAAGCAACAAATCATTTGATAATGTTAAAGTTACACCAGCAAAAAAAATAAATATTATATAACATCAGGTAGTACCTCCACTACTAACAAGAACAACATGTAACAGTGTAGGTTTTTTCTTTATATAATGTGTCTGGTTCTGTCTTCAGCACCAGCATTATAACCATCATTCTGAGCACCATCATTATATATAAATAGCATAACATATTATAATATTCATTACTTTCAGCTACTGGAAGAAAACCACTTAAGATTAGCACTAGTTTGCATCCATGATGTATTCATTCCAACAACTAAGTGAAAAAACTTGCTAAATCTAAGCATAAGAAACCAATGTTCAACAACTGCAATACTTGCAAGTTTCTCCATTCCTTGCACCCCTACTTACGTCTTAATACCAATATTCTTAAGCACAACACCATGCAGACTTTGTCTTTAAAAGTGTGATTTGTAATCTTTTTGATTCTGCTACAAACACATTTCCCTCAAAGGTGCTCTATTTATTAAAATATAAAATTTCAGCTTATTTGAAAGAATTCAAGAAACTATAGTACATCCAAATCATTCCCCAAATCACACTGATAAAAAAATTTGATTAATTAATTAAAAAAAAAATTTTTTGACCCATTCTTAAACCTTTTCAGCATTCAAAACAATCTGGAAGTGTGTTCCACAGTTAAAAATGGCACAAAGCTTTCAAAAAAATAGAATGTATTAAAATGAATAGCAGAAAATACCATATCATTTTCCTTTAAGGTAAATCTGATGTACTGATATTACAAGGCAGTGAAAGCCTTATATACATAACAAATAATTATGACCATCAAATATTTCATAAAGTACTGTGAGAGTGCAGCAATGCTTACAATTAATGTCTACATTAGGAAATAAAAACTTGATCCAATTAAATAAGCAGTCCAGGAGCCTCCAATGAGACAGCAGCAGCAATCAGTAGTGGTGACTCAGAATGCACCAACACAAAGAAACAAAGAAATTTAATGCAATATTGTCATTCAAAAACCTTGTACACTTGCAAACCAGACCACTTTTCTGAACAACTGATGAAACCCCACTGAAAGTGAGACGAACATTACTGTCTGTCATACCTGATAATTTCATAGACACTATTCACAATGTTATTATAAGACAAATTAAAATGCCTGGGAAAAGGAGTTCAAGATCTGCATATCAATCTTGGCCAATGTCTTCTTGTATATCACTAGCAACTAAAGCTTCCTTTGAGGTGATGTGATGGTAGCATGCAGTGATGTGTTGTCAGCACACACTATCATTTTAGAAGAAATCCCATTCCACTTATGAGGCATCCCGCATTAGAAGGCCCGCTTGTGCCACCCAGGCTAAAACCAAGATAACTGTTTATAGCACTCTATTGAGGTCTTAACTTTTCCCCAGGAGTGGATGATTATCCTATCAGTAAGGTCAAAAATCTATACAAGGAGAGAATAATTTTTATGTCTATCTGACCTTCGATGTAGATGCAAAAAGCTGCTGAGCAACATTCCATGTTAGAAGGGCTGCCCATCTAGGATGAGTAGCCATTATAATTCAGAATATTTTCTCAGGCAAATTCTGTATAAAATGGGCAACTCACTCCAGTGTAGAGAGGACATCAGCCAATCAAGAGCCTTCTACTATGATAACATGACTCTCTCAGCCAATGGGAGGCCAACTGAATTGACCTGTCATTAGTTCCTTTTGTTTTGGTGTCTTGGTTGAGACGCAGAAAGGATGCTCCCAGCTTTTCTGCTGTGTACATGTGTATTTGAGTGATATAATCACCAAACTTTCTAAAACCATGACACAATTTGCAAAAAATATGCAAAAATTAGGTAGTGAATATCATGATCTTGAACATTTTTTGAAACCGTAATGATTTTGATTGCCTACTAGCCATTTTGAGACAAGTTGATTGTCAAAGCCTATACAATAAAGTTATGGTTGTCAGAATTTCACCAAACTTTGAGCACATTTTTCTCACTTTATTTTGGTGTGAGCAGCCCTCCTAATGCAGGATGCCTCACGTTACAAGTAAATCAAATAATAAACAAAGGTCAAAAAAAGCATCCTTGAGAAGCACCAGACTCAACCTAAGTAAAAGCACTGAATAAACTAACTACATTGACATATGTACTGTACTGTTTTCCTATCTGGTGAAATTTCTGAAATTATGTCTAAAAATCTAAATAACTTAAAAAAAATAAATAAATATACACTATTGTTCTTGTGAGTTATCACAGAAGTGCCTTTCCCGTTTAGTAATCCAAACAGGCAAACAGACAAAGTCTTTGGTAATTCAGTCATTCCACATCAGTTAATAAATTACCCTTGAGAATAATTCCATTCAATCAATCTAATTTTGTTAGTGGTTACCAGATGTTAAAATTCACACCTGTTCCAGTGACCAAGACATGCTGAAACCTTTTGGTGGAGTCCTCCTCTGCTAGAGTGCTGGCTGTAACCATTTCACAGTCTCACTGATGTGCTTCAAGTCATAGTTTGGCCACCAGCCTTGATAATTCTTGCCACTGTCCAATCCATAAGGAGCAAGAAGGTGACGATTGTATCCTGACAACCTAGAAGAGGGAAGGCAAAACAAAAAATAAGAGTATCCCCTAAATTTCATGACCAAGAAATTCAACATTGATACAGTACTATTATATCTTAGTCAAAACGTTTTTTAGGGAAAAAAAGCTCACCTGTCCCATGTGAGTCTGCGCAAGAACCTCCAGTAGGAAGGTTTCATATAATGCTGCTCCATGACTGCTATATGAAACAAGTACCCCGTGGATATAGCATAGAGGAGTTCCACTGATCCAGGGATCCGTGGCAAATAGCCAGCATTACATCCGGTCTCATACATGCTCTAAGGAATAAAAAGTATCTGCATGAGAGCTACTTCTGAGTATCTCTTTAGAATACTCATAATACATTCTTTAAATGCTCCTCTACAAACATCAAAAGCAAGTGCAGTAACAGATTCTGCTGTGATTGTACTAAAAAATTTAGTCAGTGGATAAATTTTGCATGACTTGATGAAAAGCAATAGAAAGAAAAAAAAACACTGATCACAGTCTGCTAAGCAGCAAGCATCCCTTGCTCCTCCTGAAGAACCATTATGACCACAAACTGATCACTATCAACCTGAGGTTTTGTACATGTGATATGCGTCAAGTGTGGACAGTCGTGAGCAACAGAAAACTGCACACAGTTTTTTTTTTTTTTTTTTTGCAGACTTGTTTTTTGTTACCTAGTAAGTAAACATTGGCTCCATAACTGAACTGGCAGTTTAAAATAAGTGAGCACTGCATTAACCTTAACTTGTATGCTTGCCACTGCTTCATAACAAGTTCACTGGCACAGACTGTGTAATGCCATGAAAACAGCCCAGTCAGGTGTCACGCAACAGCTTACCTCCACCACCTTCCACATCATGTACAAGGCAAGGGAAGGAGCTGAATAGAAGTACATGGAGAGGGCAGCAAGCGCTCCTGCCACAGTCCCATGCCCTGGCTGGTCCTTGCCATGCCACCACCTCCCACCACAGCACGTTCCCTGGCCAACATTCAGCACAGTCAGTGGTGGTAGAGATGTCAAACATTTAACCACTGAGATACTCCACCTCCTGTCATAATGATTCATAACTCAACACATGTACAATGACATGCCAAATTACATATTAATTTTTTTAGTCTTAGTTTCAAGCTAACCTTGAATAATGAAGAGAAGCAGCCCAGAAAGAGTCCTGCTTCCATGTTGGTTTTATTAATGAGCAGAGGAAGCAGCTTTCTTGGTGCCCTCACCACCCTGGGTATAGAGGTAACCATCCTCAGTGACAGCTGCAGGAGAAATCCCTGGGCGAATCCTTGCAGACCTGTCTATGAACACATGACAAATATCACAAACTATCCACCTGCACAATCTTCTGTAGCAACAGACAAAAATGCTTTTGCTATCCTTTCCATTGTTAGACCAACAAGGGGCCAACAACAAGAACAAAATATAGTTGACTGATTTTGAAAGCTCAAATTAAATAATCTGACAAAGATTAGCACTTGTTTCCAACTTCAGTGCCATGAATTGTGGGATCACTCACCCAAATGAAGTGTAGCACACAGCTCCCTCTATGTGGACACAGGCAGTGTTTGCCTGTGATCACTGCAAGTAACTTCTGGTGCTGCAAAATGTCAACTTAACATTAAATACTGAATAAGAAAACAGAATGCCTGAGGTCCTCACCTAGAAAAGATAAGTAAAAATATTATATTATATTATTCACTTGGCTCCCAATCTTATTTACAAAAGCTTCACTGATCATCACCAATTATTCTCCTCAACACTGGCCTTCAGAGAGGCACATATTCAACACAAACTAGTTATGAAAGAAAGAAATCTTACCTCCCTTCTCCTTTAACACTCTGTATACATCATGCTTTATGATAAAATAAATACTTGTAATATATCATGATACATTACTTGATATGGAATTTGTTACTGACATGCAAAAATAATTTAACCTTACACTTTACTTTACATTACTTTGAAAATTTTTCAGCTAAAAGTTCATGACTTTCATTATTTATAATTGTCCAAAGCATAATTGCTGGTAGGATACCTACATAAAAATGAAGAAATCCCAAACCTGATGGTCATTCCAACTGATTCCTATCAAAAGTTGTCTGACTTACCCACAATAGAGGCTGGTGAGGAATGCACTCCTGGTGGGCAGCTGCCTGGCGCTGGCTCACCATCAACCCAGACTCTTCCTTCCCAAGGAACAACCTGACCAGAAAGGAAGGCTCCATCATCCTTCAGTATGTTCATGGAGTGGGTGAGACACCTTTTTGAGCCACCTCTACAAAATTACAACCAAATATCCACCAAGACACCACACTATCTCCTCACAGGGTAAGTAGTATTGTCAATGTTTTACTGATAATAATTATGTAATTTAACTAAAAATAAACTGCAAAGAGGTGGTGAGTACCAACACAGTGGACGTGTGGTAGCAGTGCAGCAATACATGCCAAGTACAACAGTATCAACATTCATTCCTAGATTTTCTTATATATTTCTCATTGCAGGCTTGAATTTTGAGATTACTATTGCCTTTTGGTATTTATGAAATACAAAAAATTTTCAAATTACTACTACATAAATGTAAAACACACAAATGGCAACAAAGATCATGAGGATAAAAATATATAGCAGCAGCCAATCAATGCTCTGCTTGAAAACTTATGTGGGCTCACACAGTTTGCCCAGTACAGCTTGTAGTGAACACACTTTGGCAGGAATGCTCAACCCACTGTTTGAGAGATGCATGCGGCCCTCAAGAAAGTTTAATGCAAGTAATAAAAAGATATTTTTCTTATCACTATACTGTCATAATACTATTTGTTCAAATCTAATTTTAGTGATATGCTGCAATATAAATTATATTATAATTGCTATTACTGCATATCACTGAATTTTAGATAAACTTTACATTATAGTTACATATTATAATGATGAGTAGGCTATTACACATCTGGTGTGTCTAGTTAGCCTAGTTAAGTGGCTTGAGAGTACATTCACAGTGGCAGGAGTGCTGGATGGTGAGCCCCACTCATTTTGCTGATGTGGCTTGCTTGTTGACAGTTATAATCAGTTGATGTCTTGTGGTCACAGGGGGTTGCACATTGTCGTGCTTCCTACTATGACATGCAATAGATTAATTACTGCATATATTCACATTAAAGGCAATATGAGGCCCTCATTACACACTGACCATCTAATGTGACCACCCACCAAAAAAGGTTGAGTAACACCACACTACAATATTACATGAATATAATAAATAAAACAAACTAGCTTTCCATACTGCATGATAGAGTTGATCAATCTGCTGATGGGAGTTTGAGATCGAAAAGAGTAGCCCAAGTAAGCCATGGCAGCTGCAAATACCAATATCTCACCGCGGGGGATGGAGGAGACATAGCCATTACCCACAGCAGAATTCCACAAGCATTCTGATGCCTGGAAATCAAGCCCAAATCAGTCACTAGTATTTCATCCATTCATGGATTATGGGAGTCCCAAACTGGAAACAACTGCCTTACTGCTATATTACAAGTTTCACAACATGAGCTTAGTTTAATAGGAACTCAAGAAATTTATGAACAGGCAGAGTTGGTGTCAGTGAGAGGAGCACGAAGAAGAGGAAGACCTACATAGGATCAGATGGAAGGACCATGTCAATGAAGACACAAGAGACAAAGGATTAGATGAAAGAATGCCTCAAGGCAGAAACATCTGAAGAAGACTTTTGTAAAGAGCAATCCCAAATAGAAATTAGGGTGAGAAGAAGCAGCATTGGCACTCACCACATTGGTAACATAGATGGCCAGGAGTGTTCGTCGTGCTGGCCGTTCCACTAGGATGGCCATGAGGCTGCCAATGAACCCTGGCACAAAGGAGACTGTGAAAAAGTTGAAGTGCTGCAGAATGTGTCTGTGGGAGTAAACAACAAACATATCATTAACAATTAAACAATTTGACATTTCATAGAGGTGACTCAATTTCAGCTACCGTATTTGATAGCTTATAAGACACACCTTAAAAAAGTCTCAGAAAATTAGCCAGCGTCTTATAAGGCCAAGGTTCAGCTCTGGGGCAATGGCTAGTAGTAAGTCTATGGCAACAGTGGCCCTTAAATCAAATCACAAACATCTTCACACATGTAAACAAAGTGATGATCATTTCTACATCTCAAAAACAACTCTTTTTTTTGTAAGGTAACAATGTATAACAGATCATACTTAATGGTAATTCACATAAAATAACACCAGTCAGAAAGAAATTAAGTGCTTACGTTGTTTGTACCAAAACAAATTCACCATTAGTTAAACATCAAACCTGGCAACACATGCAAGGTTCACTGCGTTCCTTAGGTAAGATACACCTTCATACAACAGAAATTATGCCTATCTTTTAACATTTTTATCTCGCATGTGTGTTCAACAAAACTTGAAGCTAATGAGAAACTATATTTTTTTCAGAAAACGTAACATAACAAAAGATTTTATAAGTGAAAAGAGTCACAAAGTAGGGTGACTCATGGTGATGGTCTGCACAATAATCATGCAATACAGTTTATGCAATAGTGTTTAAAATTTCCAGATTCCATTTCCCCAACATAATGGGGTCACAGAAACAACATGTACACAATGGCGTATAAGTTACAAAATTATAAAATTTCCCAAGGAAAAATATTGGAATCTAATAAGGATCTGAATACATATGAGAGGGCATCAAATGTCAGGTTAAATCCTTCACTTCATATACAGAGCTTAAACCCATTTATTTATCTTTTTTTTTTTTTTTTTTAATGCCTGCCCAAACTGAGATGCATCTTATAACCCCATATGTCTTATAAACTGTCAAATACAGTATTTTCTATTTTACAGTATTTTATCTTGTTCCAACAGGAAAATACTAATTTTACAGTATTTTATCTTGTTCCAACTGGAAAATACTAATTTTTTTGTCATTTTATATGCTAATGATGAAGTGCTTCAATGGCTGTCCTTCTTCAATATCCTATGGTCACCTCCTCTCTCCAAACTAACCAACAAGAACTCATGCACTATACTTGGTTTGTGTAGTAACAAGAATTGTGGGAGCTGATCACAACACACTATGACCACTGACTACTTAAATGTGTATTCATTCACATAAACTATACTATATCTTAATTAATTGACTATCCATGCACAAAAACATAAAAAATAAATAAACAAATAAGTAAATAAACAGAAAAAGATTACTTTGTTATGCAACTCCATGGTTTCATATAAATTTCCCAGAGTAAAAGCAAGCATGACACATTCAGTATAATAGCATGTATATTACACTTACTACTTCCAAACTGCCCCAACATGTGCATGGGAAAGGCCACACCTGGCATGCTCACCTGACAACACAGTAGGAGCCAATGTACCCAAAAGCATTGACTGTCAGGAAACAAACTGATGTTAAGTAGTTCTTCAAGAGCTTTTTTCCATACTTCATACTTATTTTCCGTGCATTCACAAGACCGGTTAGCTGCAGGCAAACAAATGCAAGTCATTAATATTACAAAGATAAACCTCAAAATACAAAGTGTCATTCCCAATTCAAAAGAAAAAGGAAAGAAAAGGAGAAATAAAGAAAGCAAGCAAGTAAAATTATTAACTCCTGATCAAAGTCTTCCTTCCACTTTTGAAGCCAGAAAGCAAAATCATATTCCCCTACACCTCACACTCTACTTACACCAGATCTATCATGGCATAAGGTAATTGATATGAAAAGTTCTATGCATAGCTATAATCCATTTTCACCTCTTTTTACCAATATAGTAACAGTAATCTTTAACATTTTGTCACCTAATGACACCATCACACACATTTTCAGTAACTGTAGATAATTCTAATGAGCCAAAATAAAATTACAGTAGATGCAATGCAATATTTTATCGCAATCACCCCTTTACTGCCAAGTGTTACCTTTTTAAATTATATTCTAAACTTCCATCAAGCTTAGGAAGCCAGTGCAGTTGCCAGAACAGTTTGCTAGACACAATGAGGATAGTATCCCTCTAACATAAAAAAAAAAAAAAAGGTCACATACCAAGTACACCACACCATAGATTTTGATGCTTTCAATGAACCCAATGATACAGATTTCAAAGGAGGCTGAGGAGCACGAGTGTTTCCAGCAGTGGCCGAGCTCATAGCAGGAGTATGGCAGGATCTTGCTGAAGCTCCCCATCCTGCTGTTGTTACCACTACTGCTCCTGCTGGTACCTGTCTCTTCTCACTACCTATAGGGCAACACCTGAAAAGGGAACATAAGCATGGGTGTGCTGTCAATCCTCCTGTCTAAGTACTAACTTGTGCAAGCAATCTATTGAGGTGTTGAAACAACTCCCACAGGAAACATATGAAAAACAAATACACAGGCACCAGATCACAAGACAATACTATTCAGTTAACAATGAAGTATGTATGCTGTAAATTTCTTATGTATGTTAAACTGCAGATATCCAGACTGAGAATGCCTCAAGTACCTTGTGATAAATAAAGCTCAACACATCATCAAATAAGTCACCAGCATCAAGGCAGTTTTTTGTTCAAGCAAGTCAGTTCTTAGAATCCCACAAAAGCAACTGTCAAGATCTGCAGATACACTTAAACTATCAGATGCATCAATGGTGATGCAGCAAAACCAGTCTCATCACATAAAAAATATAAAAAAATCAAAGATGTATGTTGGAGTCATCATAGATATCACAGAGAGGATATCATCTCAAGTAGAGCAGTGTCACATCATCTTAATCCTTATCACAGGCAAAATAGTTGATAAGATATTTCATGAGCTCAGTGATAAACACTATACTCAGTAATCTGATAATGAAACTGTAAGATGTTCTTTAAAGAGGAAAAGAATGCTTATTAAAAACAATCCAAAAAAATATATTGGCTCCTGACAGACGCTATGGTCCCAATACCTAAAACGAGAGAGAGAGAGAGAGAGAGAGAGAGAGAGAGAGAGAGAGAGAGAGAGAGAGAGAGAGAGAGAGAGAGAGAGAGAGAGAGAGAGAGAGAGAGAGAGAGAGAGAGAGAGAGAGAGAGAGAGAGAGAGAGAGAGAGAGAGAGAGAGAGAGAGAGAGAGAGAGAGAGAGAGAGAGAGAGAGAGAGAGAGAGAGAGAATGATAGGCAACAAATTCATCCAAGTAGACATGGCAAAAACTGTAGATTTTTCCTACTTAATAAGCTTCATGGGCAGACAAATTCATCTGCATGGTCAGTTAAAGGATAAGTAAATCTGTGCACTGACATAAATCTGCAATGTTGTTTCTGTAAGGCTGAGCTGTACATTACCAGTTTACTTTCTACCCTCATGAGAATTGGTTCACATTCTCTCACGTTCTCAGGATCTGATTGATTCAATTAATACATGGAGTCAATGTGACCCGGGTCTTATCATCCTGCACTGATCACATCAAGAATGGCATGACACGTTACAAAAGGAGGCACTGCACAAGCATTACATTTATGCCCCTACATCATAACTGCCTCTAACCAATACTAGTGAGTTGAACCTACAGCAGCTCAAAGGTCACGGTACGTGACTCTTCACTCAATGAAACATTGTAGTCACTCTTGCTAAAGCAGAGATTGGCTGACCAGAAATGTCAGGTCACTGCAAGCTGGTTTCAAAGCAGAAAGATGAAAATCTCATAATAATGAGAAGGATGCTGTAATACTTCTATAAGGTGATTCCAAAAGCTTGATCACTGATGAGAAGTGTATTGCCATACATCACAACCTGTGGCTCACCCAGGCCCTATGATGAGTGTACTGGATAAAACAGCTCAAGACAGCCACAACTTCCATTGCCACATGCTCATTCCCATACATGTGCAATTTTTAACCTACTATACAGTACTGCAATTAATTTCTATACCTATTGTGTTGTTGCAATGTTTAAAATTTTTACAGTATGAAGGCATCATTCTCAGTCAGTGAAGTGGCAACTGTCAACAGCAGCAAGCCATCCTCTCTAAAAGTTTAAGCATTTCTATACTAAAGACAACACAAGCCAAGAACCGCTTCACCCTATTTACACAGCTATACAGACAAGAAAGTCAAGGCTCTCACGTGGCACTTGACTTTGTTTACAAATGCTTTCACTGTTGCAGGAGACACCCGACTGCTGTTGACAGATGCCACCTTGCCATCTCAGACTATCAGCTGACGCCACAAAATCAGTCACATCACCGCACTGAGGGAGATAAACAAACCAGCACCTGAGAGCTTGTCATCAATCAGTACTAAGTCTGTTTTGTCTGCCGCAGGACTCGTCTTGACGTGTACAAGTATAAATAGAGGATGACTGGCAAATGACAAACCATAACTCTCCACGGGGGCGAGTTGTGTGTGGAAATGAGGTAACGTGTGTTGTGTTGCTTAATATAAAGTGTACGTATCCCACAGTACTCTCCACAACCACTAGCCCCATTCCGATAGTAATGACCTCAATCCTACCAACCACCACCCATTTCTCAATATGCATAACCCACATCAGTCCATTACTACTACATCACTAGAAAATTTACCGTCTGTTTGTGTGTGCAGTGTTGCTTTATAGTGTCAATAACCCACACCACCCCCACTATAACCCACCATCACACCACGATCTCAATCCTACACACTACCACCCACTTAGTAAATAAACAACAATCGCCCATTACACTTACACCACTACAAGAATTATCGTGTGTGTGCAGTGGGCTTGGGGCCAAATGAGGTTTATCTGGGTGGCGGGGTACCTCAGCGCAATCATGAAGGCTGGCGGGGTAGATATCAGGTCGCTATCTGTAGTTTTAGTTCCCCTACACGTCCGTCTGTCTGATTGGCCGCTACTGCCCGCCAACCTTCCGCACTACGAGCCTAACAGTGTTAAGTTCGTATAATTTTACTGTTATTATTATTATTATTATTATTATTATTATTATTATTATTATCATTATTTCTCATGTCTCTGTGTCATACGAAATAGTATTTGTACTACTACTGCTATTACCACTACTACTACTACTACTACTACTACTACTACTACTACTACTACTACTACTAGTAGTAGTAGTACTACTACTACTACTAGTAGTAGTAGTAGTAGCAGAAATACTGCATTTTGGTTTATCAAAGCGACAGATGCGTGGTTATGTAATGCAGTTCACTATTACCATCTGCTTCCTTTTATCAATAATGACCATATGATATCTGTCACAAATCAAAGGTCGCAGATAACGTGGTGCTTTATACTTCAAAGAAGACCCTGATATGCGATCACGTGAAAAAGGAACACCCCAACAGCAGGTTTGATCTACAAAATAAATAAATAGATAAATAAATAAAAGTCAATCCACAAATTTATGATGTTACGAAAGGCTTAAGACTGAAGATATGATGGAAGGTAGAGTGCATAGCGAGATGCGAACAATGAACAAAAATTATAGCACACACACACACACACATGACCATATATATATATATATATATATATATATATATATATATATATATATATATATATATATATATATATATATATATATATATATATATATATATATATATACCAGTGGAAGACATTAAATTTTGTGTAGGTGGTGGGTGAGCATGGTGGCTGCAGATGATAATAATGATTATCTATATTTTGGTGTTTCACAAAGCTATTACTGGCTGTGTTGGCCTAGGTTAGGGTTGACTATGCTGGTCCGGGCAAAGCTACGAGGTCACACATTCTGAGGCGCACGTCCATGATTCAACAGCTTGCATTATTACTTATATCACAGACTGAGTCACTTATTTGAGGTACTGAATCATGCATCATGAACTTATTCCATGCATCAGCCACTGAGAACTATATTCTGAAACACCTCTGAGCTGCACCTCCATTACTTACAAAGTAATATTCCTCAAGTGTCAGGCTTGAATCATGTGTATCAAGGACCTGTGAATGTGTATAAGCATGTTAAGTCACAACTATTGTCTCGATGATGTTTGTGTATTTTCTATGGTAACTCTTCATTAGGATCTACACTAACCACAGCATTTACCTGCAGCTCTTCATGTGGCATCTTTACTCTTACCCACCTTGTAAATTTAGTGTTACTTTAAAATCAAACTTAAGACTGTAGTTTTCCTTTAGAAAATTAAGAAGGTACACATTTGTATGCAATCACATGGTCATCATTGCATATTACTTCTTATTATAGTCACAATCACCGCACACTTTTTCACACGTCTTGTAATTTTTTATACAACTGCCACAGATCCATTCATTCTTCAGGAAGTGGCTTCCTTGTGGCTACTGCCATATTAATGGAGAATGCCCTTCTGTCCTCCAGAGCTACACTATGATGATAAGGAAAAGCACATGCATTCTTTTAAGGCCTTTAATGAGCAGTCAAATGATTGAACTCCTTGTATGGAAATGAAAAGAGCCCACACTAACAGTCACAAAAGCATTAGTGACCATTATCTTGTGGCATTCATTGGTGATTGATGCCAGACACTCTTGTCATGGTCACAGATCTAGCTGCTACAGGACTGTTGATTGCTGTTGCCAACACTTGGCTGGTGAGCATCTTAGTGAGTAACTGCAAATGTAATGTTGTCTTCTTACTGGTGGCCTTCATGGTGAATCTCTGCAAAGACAATGTTATTTTTTCTTTGCTCTTTTCTCAAGCTATATCAATTTTTTTTCACATTCTATACCTTACACCTTGTTGGGACTACAGCCACTCACCTCAGGAGAGGACAACTTTGAAAAATACTGGGACCAATACAGTGACCACAAATAACAAGGATTCCAGCCATGGTTATACTAGCAACAATCAATACCCTATTGCTGGTTTCTTAAGCTACACACCAACTATGAATTAATTTGACAGACACCTCATTCTACCACTTTTCATAGCCTTCAATGAAACACAGGGAATGTCAGTTCTCTTCCCAACCAGCTGAGGCATGTGTGAGTATGCTGTGTCTCCCCAGGCAGAGGGACACCTTACAAATCTGGATGCAAACATAGCTGACCAGTGTCCCTATAAACACTCGATAAATATTCATGCCTTACAGTACTTGGTCTGTCCCTGCTGATGGATGGTACTGAGAGGCACGGCTAGTTTTAGAGGGGGGACATGGGGGGGGCAATGCTCCACCAAATTTTTTTAATCCTCCCCATATGCAAAGAAATATTACAGGAACATTTTAAGTCAACCAGTGGTATCACAGGATTAAGCTACCTTGACCCAGATCCACAAACTGTGTATTTGGAACATTATAATACTGTGAGGTAATAAAATATAAAACAATCAGGTCAGGCATGAAAATCTCGCATCAAACAAATTTTGCCTAACAGTACGGTCACTGGAACAGTTGCTGCCAGCCAACCTGCTGCCTTGCCAGACATACAAGAAAATCATGACTTCATCTGAGTTTTGCATCTGCTTTCTGCAATGTATAGAATTCTGCACTTATCAACATTAATTTTCAATATTAGCAGTTTTCCCATAGCACTTAAAAATACTTTTCCAAGTGTTAATTTTGCTTTTTGCATGACAACTTATTGGAAGCAGTGGAAGTGAAGTGTGATGGAAGAGATGGAAGAGTTGGGGGATGAGGTTATAAAGGAGAGAAAGGGAGAAGTGGAGGGGAAAGAAACAGATCCCTAGCTACACTTTTGTGTCCCCATCAATATATGTAGCTGCCCCTCCAATTCAGGTAGTCCAAAACTGGCACTGCTGAGACATAATGCTTAAAAATAGAACAAGAGATAGATTTTCAGATAGCAATATTGCTTCACACAACAGCTACAAGAATTTGCTACATCTGAACTCACAAAGGAAAGAAGACAGCAGGGTTTGGCTCCTCACTTTTTTCCCACTGCAGCAGCCTGAGCCGCCTTCTTTGCCTTCACCATCTCAACAAGCTCCTGAAATGCCATCATGTGAGAATAAGACTTAAAAGTTACAATAACATCAGTGTCTACTGTGCACTATATAAAACCTTCACTACATACATACACACACACACACACACATATATAAAACCTTCACTACACACACACACACACACACACACACACACACACACACACACACATAGCACTTACATCTCCATGCATTTATGGAGGGACCACAAAGATAAAAGCAGATCAAAAGATAAATACATGAGAGAGACAGAGAGAGAGAGAGAGAGAGAGAGAGAGAGAGAGAGAGAGAGAGAGAGAGAGAGAGAGAGAGAGAGAGAGAGAGAGAGAGAGAGAGAGAGAGAGAGAGAGAGAGAGAGAGAGAGAGAGAGAGAGAGAGAGAGAGAGAGAGAGAGTCACTCCATAAACAAGATAAACCTGATTTGTTTTCTCCACAATCTCACATACAGGGAATAGCAAGCAACACATCACCAGACACACAAACACACACACACACACACACATACACAGACCTTATAGCGCCTCATGCAGTCTTTCTTGGTTCGGTTGGGGACACACTTGGCAATGCGGTCCCAGCGGTCAGGAGTAGAGACTGGATAGGTCTTGAGGGCTTGCTCCAGCAACCTCTGTTCCTCAGCTCCCCAAGCAGCAGTGTTCATCCCCAGCATCTCCTGTGGTGCTGCACAAAGGAAAGATCTAACATCAGCCTAAAAACATGTTTTTTCTTAAAATATCTTGGAATTGATTCACAGCTCAACTGGTGATATTGCATAGAGCTAAAAGACAATTCACAGCAGTTACACAGAGAAGGGAGAAAGGTCTTGAGTTCATACAGAGAAGACTCATGGTAATAATTAATTAGTATAAAAAGAGAAATGAGAAATTACCCAAGCATCAACATGATATAAAACTACACAAAGATGCAAAAGAATTATCTGAATGTCAGCATAACAGCAAGAACTCACTGTCATATCTCTGGGAGGCTGTGGTGTCACTGATCACCTGCCGAGCCTGTGCCTTCTCCATGCTGTGGTAGGCATTCTTGTTGGCTGCCTCCCTCATGTGCTTGTCTGAGTGTTGCAGCTCCTTGGCCTTATTGAGCACCTCCTTGGCCAGCCTGGTGATGCTGGTGGCTGTGTGTTGGTTGATATACTCTGCCACAACCTCCCACCTGCAGCATGGAGGGTTCAATGAGTTCCTCTAAGTACAGCAATGCATAAAAACATAACCTAACATTAAGGGAGCTGCAAGAAGCCATCCTTGTATGAAACATATCTACCTATATCCACCTATCATTCCCATCCATAAATTTGTCTAATCCTTTAATGCTCCCCAATGACTCAGCACTAACAACCTGATTACTGAGTCCATTCCATTCATCTACTACTCCATCTGAGGACCAATTTCTTCCTCTCTAACTATTTTCAAGCTTGAACCCATTGTGTCTTGTTCTATCCTGATTATGATCCTGAGAATTTTATAAATGTCACCTTTGTTATATTCCCTATACCACGTGAAGACCTAAATGGTGTGTATGTAGAGAACAGTAGTAGGGATCAGATAACAACCTTGATATTAGTCATTTTAAAACACACATGGAAACACAAGAATAAGGCAATATATCAATCAAATAAAATATTAAAGCTTAAAAAACCCATCTATTTATATACTAGGCCAGCAATCTCACATCAGCTGGCCCATACAAGGCACCACACACACACACACACACATGCACACCACTTAGTGTCAGCATGCTCGGCTCACAACCGAGAAGGCATGGGTTCAAGTCCTGGGAGAATCTCTTCATGTGTAGCCCCTGTTCACCTAGCAGCAAGTAAGTACAGGATGTAACCTGAAGGGTTATGGCCTCACTGTCCCAGTGTGCGGTGTGTGAATGGTCTCAGTCCTACCCAAAGATCAATCACTACAAGCTCTGACCTCTTTCCATATGGGGAACAGCTGGTTTGGTGACCAGCAGACGAATGTAGGTGAATGACACGTCATTCACACTCTTAGCCCTGTCAGCCCCAGTGGAAAGGGACAGCCTTGTGGACCACCAATAATAATAAGATATCAAAAAATATATAAACAGAAGCAATTTACACACACACACACACACACACACACACACACACACACACACACACACACACACATGAACCAGCTCACCTCTTTGTTGTGCCGGCAGGGAAGAGGTTGACGGCTTTGATGAGCAGCTGGAGGTCATCTTGATTCCAGACTTTGAGTGATGAACCTTCCCCTCCTCCTCCACCCCCTCCCCTTGCTGCCGCTGCTGCCACCTCCTCCCTCTCCTTTTTTATCCTGTTGCGCACCTCACTCACCTACAACAGAGAGAGAAGGCAAAGAAGTGTTACAGGGGGTCCTCAAGTTATGACAGAGTTCTGTTCCTATGCCATGTTATAAACTGATTTTCTGCATAGGTCAGAACCAGCATAAGTAAGCTACCTGCAGTATGTCAATCACTAATACTAATGCTGTTGTACTGTAAAGTCATAGTCTAGGACATAAACACATAACTATTGTGCCTGTAAAAGAAACATATGAAGGACAAAAGTCAAGACTGTCATACACCAAGGACTCCTTGTACTAATCATAACTATCAGTGGAGAAATAGTCTGAAAGGTTTGACTATCCTAGGGAAAACAGGTCATACAGAATATCCAGATCATTTGGGGTGGATTGTTCTAATTTAGATTAGCTTGCTTTATGCTACTTTAGATTTAGCTAATCAGATAAGGTAATGTAACATGACTTAAATAGACCTAACATAGTTCATTTCAAAAGTGATGCAGATACCCATATGTCTGTTGGAGCAGCTTTTGGGTTCAAGGCTTAGGAAATTTTTTGATTTAAGAATGACAAAAATTATGTTTTTTTTTTTTTATATAAGCAACAATTGCTACTACTACTACTACTACTACTACTACTACTACTACTACTGTTGGCCCTCCACACTCACCTCCTGTGTCAAAAAATTACTACTGCTATTACTACTACTGTTGATCTCTCTCACTCACCTTTGTCAATTAACTACTACTACTACTGTTGATCCTCCCTCACCTCCTTCATGAGTACCTCCCGCCCTTGCATCTTGTCCTGGGCCACTTGTGCTAGTTCCTTGTTGAGTTCCTCCAGGCGGGTCAGCTCCAGTGCCTCACACAGCAGCTCCACATCTGTCATGGTCTGCACTCGCTCCCCCTCCTCTGATGCAAAGTAACTGTTGTCCTTACAGAGAGTCCGCAGCATCTGGGAATAGAGGATACCATACTAATGATTTTCAGCCTCTCTCTTATTGCTGCAATGTTGCATATCTTGCTATCTTTTTACTGCTATTTTTTTCTAGTAAACTCTGGAACTCCCTGCCTGCTCCAGAAGATCCTCCTTCCTATAACTTGAACTCTTTAAAATGGCTGGTTCCAACTTTTCAAAACACTTATCCAACGATTCTGGATAATCCTTATGATCTTTCTTTTGGGACTAGCATCTCAGTGGACTTTCTTTCCCCTCTTTTTATTGCCCTTGACCAAAGATCTTGCATAAAAAATGTTACTGAAATATGTGAGGAAAGGGTGAAGAGAGAGTATGTGAAGTTCAGAGCAAAGAGGAAGGGAATACAAGGGCAGGACTAAATAGAGAAATCTGTTGCAGTTATGTCCTCATGGAGTATTTATCAAGAGGTGTCAAATAAAGATAGACAGATACAGAGATGTTCTTTATCACTGTCACCATCACATCTATGCAATGACAAAGAATGTGTGCTTTATTCTATTTCACGTTGCTTTTTAAAATTATTTACGTGAACAAAATACAGGCAATCATAATTTGTATATATATTTTTTTAGTTTCCAAATTAATTTACACATTTGAACACTAAATTTAATGCTCTTTCCATCTTTCTAATACAAATGCAGTCCTCTCAGCCCCTTATGAACAGGAACTGTATCAAAATAATTTAAAAAATGACATCAAAGAAAAAAGGAAAAAAATATAAATCTGAAAGTATATAATGAATGAGAATATTTTAATGTGAAATGTTACAGAAGATGAAAGTGAGTAGAGTTTCATTTTTTAGTTTTCTTTTTTTTTTTTAGCAAATTTTGTAGCCTTAAAAAAAAAAAAAAAAAAAGAATGATGGCTCCAGGCATGAGTCATGAGAACTACAGGGGCAGGTGACAGGAAGGGAGGACTGCGACAAGATGAAATTGAAAGGGGAGAGGAAAGGAACAGGAGGAGGAAAGGATATAATGTAGTGGGCTTGCTTGCCATAGCCAGGGATCATTATTATTATTATTATTATTATTATTATTATTATTATTATTATTATTATCATCATCATCATTATTATTATTATTTTTTTTTTTTATATATATATTGGAGGATCATTGGCCAAGGACAACAAAGACTGAAAAAAAAAAAAAAAAGAAGAAAGAGGCCCACTGAGGTGCTGGCTCCTGAACACAGTCAAGTGTTAGTCAAACAAACAGGGTAAGTGCCTTGAAACCTCGCTCTTGAAAGAGTTCAAGTCATAGGAAGGTGGAAATACAGAAGCAGACAGGGAGTTCCAGAGTTTACCAGAGATAGGGATGAATGATTGAGAATAATGGTTAACTCTTGCATTAAAGAGGTAGACAGAATAGAGATGAAAGAAAGAAGAAAGACTTGTGCAGTGAGGCATGCAGTTAGCAAGATCAGAAGAGCAGTTGGCATGAAAATAGCAGTAGGAGATAGCAAGAGATTCAACACTGCAGTGATGAAAAAGAGGCTGAAGACAGTCAGTTAGAACACACTAGAAAGAAAGTGCACCACGAAAATTCAATATATTTGTCAGGAGAATTTTTGATTATGTTAGCGATCACAGCAGTTTAAGCATCAAAGACAAGTGTGTGGTAAGTTCTTACATGTCAAGCAGATTCTACCCTCCTCCTCACCTTCCTCTCTTTTTTGAATGCTTTCTTCAGCACCTCTCTTTCCTTCTTTTCTACCTCCTGTTTTGCTCTTTGCTCTGCCTCCTCTGCTTCTCTTTTCTTTCTCTCTGCTTCCTCAGCTTCCTGCCTTACCTGAAAACACCAAATTTACACATTAGCAAGACATATCATTCAAAAAAAAGACAACATAGCGTGGTATTTCAAAATATATGGCATTTCCGAGCATAAGACATGAAAAATACAAATCAATGAGAAAAATGTGAAGCCTTGGTCTGTTGTAGAAATCAATGCATATATGTGTCCGAGAGTAGTTAGTGATTGGCCTGGTGCTAATACTGGAGATCACAATGTGCACTCACCCTCTCCTCCTCTTCTTGTTTTTGCCTGATTGCCTCTGCTTTTGCCTTTTTCTGAGCCAGTCTTCTTTCCTTGTCTTCTTCTTTAAATCTTAAAAAAATTATATATATATATATATATATATATATATATATATATATATATATATATATATATATATATATATATATATATATATATATATATATATATCTATATAATTCTTCATCTCTTTCCCTCTTTTTCTATAAACTTACCCATTCTTTAGCTACAGAAGTAGACAGCAAAAGCAGTAATTAATTTTTCCCTCATAAGGAGTCAGAAGTAAAACAAGAACAGCTTCTTTGCAATCTAAATCATCATAAACCCTTCCATCAAAATGAAATTTGAAGTATTATGTAACAACAGAAAAAAGTACTCGTGATAAATATCTCTTGGGATAATGCACAAAATTTCAACTTTTATTGGGATACAACGAAAATACACGAAATCAGTAATAAGTAACGAAACATACTTGGCTATCCTTGGGTCACAGGCATATGCATTGTCAACTAGCCTGCGCAATCGACCCATCTCCTCCTTCCGACGCCTCGCTCGCTCTACCTTGTTCTGCTTCTCTATCCATCGACGCTCCTCCCGGCTGGCAAGATTGACTGATTTAAAGATGGGAAGGCGACCACAACATTGCAGTCACATTGCACTGTTACAAAATATTCAAAGAAACTAAAATGACCAGTTAAAGCAATCAGAACAATGTCAGTGCCAGTTTTCCTTGCCATAAGTTTGGGTATTCTGTCTAGCCATATTAAATTTTCTTGTTATTTTTTCCAATGTCAAGTCTAGGCTTAAGTTTGGGCATTATTTCCTTATTCAATTAAAATTTTATTCAATGTTAATGTTTCAAGATACAAATTTCACCATTTTTGCTGCCTTTGGGAAGATAAAGCAAGGCTGGAGTGGAATACACATAACTCTAAAAAGACCAGACATACAAATAGTGAAGACTCACTCCTGTCCCTTCTCCTTTTCCTCCTCATCCAGATATGAAAACTCTCGCCAGGAATCAAAGTCGTACCAGAATCCATAGAAGCGATCAACCTGCACAGTGATGAAAATTAAGTTGGTTAACAATACAAAATAAACACTATTCATAAAGAAATCTTGAAATTATGTTTTATGTGTAAGTTACTGGACCCTCTATGCTGAGGAAAATTATAGTGTATGATATTTTAAACAAACTTTCAAAATTACTGGTCTATCTTTCCATCAACATAGCATATGATGATGGTAACTATAAAAAGTAAACTGTCACCAAATATCTACTTGCATTTCTGCTACTATTAATCTCACTTCTAAAACACTACAAGGGAGATTGATGTGACTGTACAGGCCAATCACTCTCTCCAGTTACTTAATCTGCTAATCTGGACTGACCTTTTGTTTGGTGTCATCAGGTTTGCCCAAGCCAGGAACGTGCTTGTGGGTGGACCAACGAGCATTGCACTCAAACACCCCTGTGAAAATCTGCAATGCAACACTGTGCCTTACAAAGATGTGGTGGAGACTGAAGAAGATGGAGAGAGAGAGAGAGAGAGAGAGAGAGAGAGAGAGAGAGAGAGAGAGAGAGAGAGAGAGAGAGAGAGAGAGAGAGAGAGAGAGAGAGAGAGAGAGAGAGAGTTATATAATCTAATATATAGACCTGACATTACAATATGAGATGGAGTTAATCCCTTCAGTGATATGTAATCATCCACACCACTACAAGTAATGTATACAATCTTTATAACCACCTGCAAGAAAAAAGCGGTGAAAAGGAATAGATTTTTTGCAATTTCTAGCCAGTATAATGTTTGGAGATGGCTGTAGAATGTGAAGAATTGTCCCAGAGTGGTTAGTGGTAAAGAAAAGATGTACCAAATAGCAATGAATACTGAACTTTCAATTCTTTGTTGAGTCATTTTTCTTCCTAATAGGAGTTAGCGCTTGCCTTGTGTGCACATATATTTGACATTACAGTATGACATGGAGTTAAAAGACCTTTGAATTCTTTGTGGAATAAATTTTCTTCTTAGTGGGGATCAGCGCTTACCTGGAAGAAGTTTGCCTTATTGTGTGCACTGACAGCCGGCACCTCGTCATCAAACTCTGGGTCCACCGAGTCCCAGGAGCGTCGCTTGATGGGGTCCCCGAGAATCTCATAGGCTTTGGTGATGCAGGTGAAGTAGTCATCGTCATCCCTCACCTCCTCCCCAGCTGCTCGCCGCTTGTCTGGGTGGTGCCTCAGAACCATCATGCGGTCTGTGAGGAGTAACACAATGGACGGAAGTGCACACTAATGCTGCACTCTCATTCCTTTACCCAAGTGTTGGGTCATCCTGTTTTAAGCACATACCAAAGGGAATGCTAATTATTATATTAGACTTACAGATATCTTAGCATAAAACCAATGATCAGAAAATATAATGTCTATCTATCTATCTATATATCAGGTTGCCAATCCCACATGGGGTGGCCCAGACAAACCACCACACACTCTTACAAATATCATTCACACTCATAGCCATAGGGGCGCCAACTATTCTTCAGACACATTCTCTCTGCTCTTCTGTATGCACCACCTAGCTACAATTCAAGGGCTTGTTAAAGCTAACAGTTATGGACATGGTTTCATAATTAATAGTAATTACTACAAACAACATGATGGCATTCCCTTTGGGTTCTACTTTAGCAAATGTATCCCAAATGATTGGTGTGAGCAAAACTTCAATAATTAGCCATGCAATGTCAATAGCAGGCAACAAACTGCCTGTGCCAGTGACAAAAGTCAACTGACAATGCTCCTCGCTGTGGGCCACAGGAAGACACAGCTCGCCCACGCCCACTCACTGTCAGTGTGGCCACACTTATTTGGTACAATGCTCCCACTTTTCTCACCATTTATCACACTCACCTGCTTGCTCATAACCATTGCCAGTGTGGCCATAGTCATAGTCTCAAACCACCATACTACACCCCAGGAGCTTTGATATAGCAAAGCCAACCACATACATCCATAGCAAGGCACAAATAAAATGTAGTTATTGAAAATATACAAATAAAATAAAAATACCAAGACTAAAAGGGCTGACACTGCAACTGAAAACTGGCACTATAAAAATACCTTCAAACAGCAGGTGCACTAAAACTTGGTACTCAGTACACTATACACTCTAGCTCCAGATGCCACCAGGACTTACACGCTCTTTTGATGTCATCATCAGAGGCCTTGTACCTGTGCTTTCGGAGTCCCAGTACTGCATAATGATCCTGGTCCTGAAAGGCAATGTTGTAGAAATGTATCAATATATAAAAGAAAGATACTAATCAAATAAATGACTGAGGTAAGTGATGCTCTCATAGTGAACAATCAAGACAGAACTATATATGCTAGATAAGTTTAGGTTTTGAAAAGAGCTTAGTAAAAACTGGTTCACAGAGTAGTGGACAAATAGAACAGGCTTAGCATTCATGTGGTCAGCACCTACACCATAAGTGATATCATGAGGTTAGATGACTAGGCATATGCATATAGAGGCCAGATGGCAATAGGAAGGCTGAGTGCATGGGGAAGAGGAGGATAACAGATTTTCATGGTTAGTACAGGAGTTATCCAGTGTAGGCCAGCCAATCTTTTGCAGTCTTCTCCATTCTTATGTTGCTATGACTGGACCATGCTGGCTGAGTTCTCACCTTCCAGTCTGCTGGGTTGAGAGAGCGAAGATAGTGTATGTCATCCTCCACCTCCACCTCCTGAGCCTCCTCCTCCTCACTCTCCTCTTCACTTTCCCCAACTGAGGAGGTGAGGTGGCCCCGCAGACGCCGCGCCTCATATATGTGGAACCATCGTCCCACTGGTTCTACCTCCACCTGGATGAGTGCTGTGGAAGGGAGAGGTAGAGAGAAAATAAAACAGATATTACCAAGAATACCATTCAGGATACTGAGGAAATAAAGGACATATTGTACAGAAAGAGACAGAAAAGAAAAATACCATAAGAGAAGAACAACTAGAAGGTCATCTCTAAAAAGTACACACACACACACACACACACACACACACACACACACACAAAGAGACAGACCATGAAAGATAAAGAGATGTTGTTGCAGAGACTATACACCAAAACATCATCTGAGAAATTCTCATCTACATACAAAAGCCCCCTGGTTAAGTTAAGTTAGTGTTCTTAATGGGGGCATCCACTGGAGAAAGATGCACTGGTTAAGCTGGATTAGTGTCTTTAAAGGGGGGACAGGACTCGCCTCTCAGTTAGGTTGGGTAAAGTTAGGTTAAGCTAGAAAGTTCCCAGTTTTCAATATATGGCACCTCATCCTTAGACTTTCCAACAAATGTCAAAATTTGGCATAATTTGGCTTCTTCCACCCTGAAACTCCATTTTCCCACCATGTCTCCAAGCTTGTTAGGGACAGAAAAAAGATAGGATTTGTGGTGTTAAACTGCAATTTACTGGTAAGAATAGCATAATGGGAGATCTGGGTGATGGAGCCTCCCAATTAGCAAGGTTAGTAATCTCACAGTTAGAATAGTGTAGTGGGGAATAATGGGGGGGGATGGGATATTCTCTGTTTGTTGACTATTTTTAAGGATTTCTGCCCAAAACAGTGTTTTTACTCCTTAAACTTTTCAGGCTTCCCAATTTTGGTTTATTTTGGCCTGCACTCCCCTACCTTAAAAATGTAAAAAGAAAACAGGAAAAGGAGTGGAGAAAATTAACGGTGAAAAAAATTGTATTTTCGGACAAAATGAAAAATCTAAAATTCTATAGATATAAAATGTAGATATATTAACAAAGTTTCTATGATATCTCTTTCAAAGCAATTAACTAAAAATAAAGCCTGAGGGAAAGAAAAGGATAATATGGAGATAACCTTAGCCTCTTCTAGGGTTAATACGTACATGTCAGATAGAATTAAGGTTGTAGAATATCATGCAATATATATCAACTTCTGGAAACTTGTTAAAAAAAAAAAAAAAAAAAAAAAAAAAAAAACTAGGTTAATGAACTGATGCATTCCCATGCTACACCCTTCCCTTCCAAGTGCTTGAGGGTCACTGTTGGCTGGCTGCTGGAGCTGTGCAGGGCAGGGTGAGGTTAGCCATTAAGGGAATCAGAATACTTATAGTTATTTGAAGTTATTACTTAATTATGAAAAAAAAAAAAAAAAAAAAAAAAGGCAAGGATTAGGGTTAGGGTTAGGTTAGTTTAGGTTACGTCAGGGTTAGGTTATGTTAGCAAGACCTTCAAATAACTAAGTATTCTGATTCCTGTAATGGCTAACCCTGCCCTGCCCCACACACCTCTCGCAGCCAGCCAGCAATGACTCTCGACAACTCAGACGAGGAGTGTGTAGCATGGGGATGCATCAGTTCATTAACCTTTTACCTTTTTTTTTGCTTAAACAAGTTTCTGTAAGTTGATATATACTCGTATTGCAAGATATGCTACAACCTTAATTCTACCTGACATGTAAGTATTAACTTCAGAAAAGGCTAAGGTTACTTCAGAAGAGGTTTAGGTCCATATTCCCCCAACAAACACTTACTATGATTTCAAAGCCACAGAATGTACCATGTGCCCAGGAGGTACCACCCCTGTCGGCCCCCTTAATCTGTTCGGTAAAACTGCAGGGTTGGACCTCCTCTCTATTCATTAAAAACACATTGCAACGTGAGAGTACTTACTATAGAACATGTCTGTGATGTTTTCAATGTGGGGAAGGCTTTTGTAAGGCCATAGTAATTAAATTAATAGCGCGCCGCCTCCAGAAACTAAGTCCACAATCATCCCAAGGATATAAGTTAGGTTAGGTTAGTAACCTTAGGGGGGTCCAGGGGGGGCGCAGCCCCCCGGGTTAGGCTAGGTTAAGGTTAGGTTAGGTTAGGTTAGTAACCTAACCAAACCTAACCTTAACCTAACCTAACCGGGGGAGCTGCGCCCCCCCTGGACCCCCCTAAGGTTACTAACCTAACCTAACTTATATCCTTGGGATGATTGTGGACTTAGTTTCTGGAGGCGGCGCGCTATTAATTTAATTACTATGGCCTTACAAAAGCCTTCCCCACATTGAAAACATCACAGACATGTTCTATAGTAAGTACTCTCACGTTGCAATGTGTTTTTAATGAATAGAGAGGAGGTCCAACCCTGCAGTTTTACCATCAGTTCATGTTTTTATGTACCATATGCCCACGAGGTACCACCTCAGTCGCTCCCCTTAATTTGTTCAGTAATTTTCTTGGTTTCTTAGGAAATAGGTTTTTGAGGGTTTTCTGCTTAAAGAGAAAGTTGATACCGCTACCACATGCAATTTCCTCTTTTTGATTGACTGGCCAGAGTAATAAGGCGGCCAGCCAAGTGTGAGGATTGAGCACCGGGCGGACAGGCGGCGGTGGCACCACCACCACCTCATATCTCACCCAGCACGCCTCACTGCAGACTCTCTATCAGTAAGTACAGTCCACCACGTACGTGTGAGGCGCCTTTTGATGATAACCGCCACGCTGGAGTCCTCGGTGTCCATGTCTGCTGTCATGCTGCGTTCTATGGCTACCCTTACCTCGGACCAAAACAACAACACTGACGCATAGCTCGGGCCGCCCATCTCGGCTCTTTCCATCTTTTCGGTTCCCCTCCATCCCAGCCAGCTTACCTATTAATGCTTCCCTATGAAAAGGTAGTGGGGAAATAAGAATCTGCTTCTTTTGTTGTTCCCACTTATAAACAGTAATATATCTGTTTATATGTAAGTCGTATCGGGCTTTGAAAGTGGCGCAGTTACTATACTCTCTGGGAGTTTATTCCATTCATCTATAATTCTTTGCAGTAGAGAAAGAAGTTCATCACGGGACGCACTTTTCCTTTGTTCTCACGTATGACTGCCATGATTGGTATTAGCCCCTTGGCTGGTCCATACTTTCTCTCATCGTACGGCAGTAACCATCCATCAGCTATATATTTCTCAAGGTCTTCCTCATACGGTTTTCTTACGTCGCGTCGCACAGAGTAGATATCCACTCGATTCTGTGGGACACTCGGCTCCTTGTTCTCAGCCCACTTCCAAGCTGCAGTCCAGTAATTACCCTAATTAAGACAGGAAGTGGAATTAATGAACACAGCTAGGCCTAATTAAAACAGGAAGTGGAATCAATGAAGACAGCTAGGCATAATTAGCACAGGAAGTGGAATTAATGAAGACAGCTAAGCCTAATTAAGACAGGAAGTGGAATTAATGAAAACAGTTAGGCCTAATTAGCACAGGAAGTAGGAGTAATAAACACATAGGCCTACGGAGTGCGCTTAATGAACACAGGTAGGCCCAATAAAGACAAAGTAGGGATAATGAACACAGGTATGCCTAATTACGACGGAGTGCGAGTAATAAACATAGATAGGCCTAACTGGTACAGGAAGTTTGAGCAATGAACACAGGTAGGCCTAATTAGCATAGGAAATAACAATAATGAACACATGCCTAATTAGCAAAAAGTGAGAGTAATAGGTACAGGTAGGCCTAATTAGCACAGTGGTAGTAATGTATATAGGTAGGCCTAGTGAAGGAAGGTAAAGCCTAACTCAGTGTTCTCCAGCAAGACACAAGATTGGTTCATATTTACAAAGGAGGTGAACTTGTCAAGAGGTTGGAGGGTGGCTTGCAGGGATGTTACAGGTAATATTATCACAGGTAGGCCTAATTAAGATAAGCCAAGGTAAGTAGGCCTAATTTTCTCTTCTGGGTGCAGGTAGGCCAAGGGTAGATCTGTTTTCTTCATCAACAGGTTATACAACAGGTTGATTATAAATTCACAACTGATTAAATTCACTGCCATAATTTTCAAAGGCTGTAGGTGAAGTTGTATGGGGTTTTTAATGGTGTTTTTTTTACGGTTTACGGTTTTTACGGTTATTATTATTATTATTATTATTATTATTATTATTATTATTATTATTATTATTATTACATCTTTTTTTATCATTGTTATGTCTAGGGTTTAAGTCAGTCTCTCTCTCTCTCTCTCTCTCTCTCTCTCTCTCTCTCTCTCTCTCTCTCTCTCTCTCTCTCTCTCTCTGTGTGTGTGTGTGTGTGTGTGTGTATGTGTTTTTGAGTGCAATAAAAAGTCGTACATTACATATATATAGACACACACACACACACACACACACACACACACACACACACACACACAGTATAATTAAGCTTATCTTTATACATACAGAATACTGGTCATGATCTTTATAAACTTAATCTACACACACACACACACACACATACGAAACTATTACTTGTAGAGAGAGAGAGAGAGAGAGAGAGAGAGAGAGAGAGAGAGAGAGAGAGAGAGAGAGAGAGAGAGAGAGAGAGAGAGACTGTGTGTGTGTGTGTGTGTGTGTGTGTGTTGATTTATTCTTTATTTCAAGTTGTCTTAGTAAAATATTTCAAGTTGTATCAATATTGTCAAAAAAAAATTAAATAATTAAAATATGTTGTTGTTTTGTATGAATTTGTCAAAGAAAATAAATAAATAAAATAAATTAATTAAACTGAAGACCACAAATGTACTTAAGCTGAATGATAAGAGGCAAATGATTATGAAGAAATGAAAAAAGTGAGGAAAATTATGAAAAAAGACAAATATACATTAAAAAACTGTGTGTGTGTGTGCAAAATATTCCGAAAAAATGGAAAAAAAATGAAAATTATGAAAAAAACAAATATACTTAAAAAAAAACTTTGTGTGCAAAAGATTCCGAAAAAAAGGAAAATTATGAAAAAAACAAACATACTTAAAAAAAAACCTTTGTGTGTGTGTGTGTGTGTGTGTGTGTGTGTGTGTGTGTGTGTGAGGAAATAAAAACTTTGATAATCTTAATGAAAATATCAGTGTTTTTTTCCTGTTTAGTTTAAGAGGTGAAAATAATTGTAGCTTTAAATTGGATATTTCTCATTCATTCATTTGTTTGTTTGTTCTGAGCCTATAGAGGAAAACTTAGGCCTATACAGGGTGGGGGAAAAGGCTAGACAAGAGAGAAATTATGCACACACACACACACACACACACACACACACACACACACACACATACAAACAAACTGCTAGCCTCTCTCTCTCTCTCTCTCTCTCTCTCTCTCTCTCTCTCTCTCTCTCTCTCTCTCTCTCTCTCTCTCACACACACACACACACAAGGAGGGAAAGCAGCCATATGTAAAAATTGATGTTTTAATTGTCTTTAAGTTTAGATCAAGTTGGGAGAGACAAATAAATAAACTTAATGCTTACTGGAAATGTAAAACACACACACACACACACACACACACACACACACACACATTCTGTTTATGTTTTGTAATGTTCTGAAGTGAATGACGCTCAAATATTAGCCATAGGAGGTAGATTAGTTTATTTGTTTTGTGTGGAGTTTTGAGGGTTTATTTTGCAGTGGTTTGGATTTTATTGAAGGAAATGCGTCGCTGTGTAGGAGTTTCTGCTACGGAATTCCTCTGATGACCGTCCTTCTTCCGACTAAAAATGAATAATTACGATACTTTCCCTAGCCATTCAATGTGTGCAGTGGCTAAGTGGAGGGAGGATGTTGTCTTGCCCTCACTACAGTACTCGTTAGCAAGTTACTTCGCGCTTCGTTATCCCAGCCACCGCAAGTCCCATTAGTTGTCTAAGTGTTCTGGTCTCCCTGTCACTCATCAACAGAATCACGGCCTTTGGTGAACACACTGGCATTGCTAATAAGATAGGAAGCTGCCACGCGTGATTTGGGAAATAGAATGTGATGTGATGTATTCGATATTAGCTACTGTTTTTGTTTTGTAATGCAGTTTAGTACAGAGCAGAAATTCGTGTTACCAAATGGTCCAGCGTCTTATTTTAACTTTTATAAATTTCTAGAGATCTATTTAGGTTTTCAGAGGTATTTTCGTGACTCTAGGAAAAAAAGAATCCAGCTCTACGTGTTTCTTATGTAATTCAACTTATTACACAACAGGTATCCGTGTTATCATATCTTCCCGCGTCTTATCTGAACTTTTATCATGTTCTGGTCTGTTATTTAGGTTTTCAAAGGCATTTTCATGACTAGCACAAAAATCCATCTATTCTTGTTTGTTCTGTAATTTTTATATAACAGAAGAGAAACTCGTATCCTCAAACGATCTGGCGTCTTATCTTTCTTAATTTTTATCAGGTTCTAGTAGAAATTATGTACGTTTTTATGTTTCTGGGTAAAAAAGAAAAAATCTATCTTCCCTGTTTATTCTGTAATTAATTTAACTACAGCAGAACAAGAACAACATGCTAAAACATTCCGGTTGCGTTGCGAGAAGTTTTGTGGAGCAGAGTTGTGAAATATTGTCTGCTGCTGAATTACTGACGTGTCCTTAAGCTTCACTTATATTGTAATAGCACGTTTTTCTTGATTTCTGTCCTGGTGTTCTAGAGTGTATGGTGTCTTATATAGGGAACAGTGAGAAAGGACCTTCACTCCTCTCCCTGTGGTTCAGTGGCTGATGTCTCTTCTTATTTTTTTCTTCTCCCTCGTCACTCGGTCAAGGAAACAGAGTCGCCCCCTTTAAAAGATAAAAACCCCTCTGTAACCTGGCTTTGGTCTGTATGACATCAAATCGCTCCACTCCCTCCCTTATCCACTCTTTAAATTCCCTTATACTCTTTACCCAATCTTAATAACCCTAGGAACACTTCAGCAATATAATATCTGAAGAGTCTTCTGTGGAATCAACTGACAGGTTGGAATTACTTGAATCGCGCTGACACACCTTCTCCTCACACTCCGTCTCTTAAACGTCCTTTAAATTCCCCTATACTCTTTACCCAAGCTTATTAACCCCACAGATACTTTCTTACTACAATATCTTAAGTCTAATACGTAATCATATCAGAGGCTGGAATTGTTTGAATTTCGCGCGAAAACATCCGCTCTTCAAACCATCTAAATTGTGTTATACTCCTTATCCAAGCCTACTAACCCTAGGAACACTTCAGAACTACAATATCTTAATAGTATAGTGCTGAATCATGCCTTTACACGCTTCAGTTACGCTCTAATAAACTCCTTTCAATAGCGAGAAAATATGAGCTGTCAAGTGAATGGCATCTACCATCACCATGACAACAGGTCGTGAATAGCCAATCCCAGCCCGCCATTTCATCCGGGACCTCAAGATGACCACACTGATACAATATAGTTTAATTTCTAGCCAAGATCAGAGTTAACCGAGACATATATGGTGGATAAAAAGCTCTTAAAAATATGGGTGTTCCGAGGAAAGTATACCACTAGGGAATGTGGGTTACATTAGTAATGGAGGAATATTTTGACAGCAGACGAAACTAAAGGTACAGTTACTAGTTAGTGTTTTTGTGTGTTTGTATGTGTGTGTGTGTCGTGGAGGAGTGTTCTGTGCCTGTCCATGTGGCTGTATGATGAACCAGGCGTGAGTATTCAGCATTTGACTAAACACACTCACGCAGAGACTGTCCCTTTAAACCTTCGTCCCTTTAAACCGTACCCAAATAAACGCTTTCGATTCGCGTAGGCAGACCAGGCTAGCTCTCTCTGACCGGGCCATGTGACGTATTTTTAGTCATATGCTCCTAGTGAGAGTAACCCGCCGGCTAGGGAGTCTGGGAGTAGGCTGGGAGTGTTAACTGGTTATTTAACAGAGTAGAAGATGAGAGAGAGACTGGGATGTGTGATGGATGAGTGACAGGGAGAAGAAGGGTGTAATCTGTTTGACGTAAGGGTGACAGGCTGTGTGCGTCCGTGTGTACATGTATGTGGGTGGGTGTGGGTGACTGGGTGTGTGTGGTGGGTCAGTGTCCGTATGTATGTGTGTATTACCCTTGTGAGACCCGCTCTGTGTGTATGTGTGTGTGTGTGTGTGTGTGTAGGGAGGGAGAGACACGTGAGTAAAGAAGGGAGGATAGGGGTCAGGAAAGAGGAGGAGGAGGAAGAGGGCTGACTGGGTGGAGCTCTTAAAGATAGTATTCAGAAATTACGTGTTTTCTTGACGGCTTCGCTGAGTCACTGTGTTAGGGAAGAGGAAGAGGAGGAGGATGAGGATATAGAAGTGATGTAAGCATAGGTAGGTTTTAAGTTAGTGTCGGTAAGGTTTAGGTGAGGTTAGTTAAGAATAGGTGATGTTAGGTTAGGCCACGTAAGTTGAAGTGTGTTAGATTGTAAGGTTAAGTAAGGTTTGGCTGTGTAAAAGATGAGGTGAGGTTAGGTTAAGATAGTGTGTTAGGTTAGGTAAGTTAAGGATAGGTTAGACTAGCATAGTTTAGGTTATATTAGATGAATTTACATTAACTTGCATAGGTTAGATTAGATTAGATTAAAGTAAGATTTGGATGACATAGGTTACGTTAGATCATGTTAAGTTATAGCAGATTAATTAGGTTAGTTAAGGTAATTGAGTTAGCAAAGGTTGCATTAGGTTAAACTAGCATAAGTGAAGAAGTTAAGTTAGATTAGGTGAGGAATGAGTAGGTTAGATGAGAAGAGGTGAGGTTAAGTTAGATTAGGTGAAGTGTAGTTGGAAAATGTCATAGGAAAAAATTGTAGTTAATATTGGATGCAAAATATCAAAGTAAGATTAGCTAAAGAATTTTTAACGTTGGGAATAGTAATCCATATATATATATATATATATATATATATATATATATATATATATATATATATATATATATATATATATATATATATGGGAGTATATTTTTTGTAACTGTGAATGATAAGATTCCACTTTTCAGTGTTGCCACGGTGACGGTGGTGGTGGGCATGATACAGATGCGGGAGCTGGAGTTTGTGCCCAATGGAGACATGCAGCTGGGCAAATTCTGTTGCTCATTGCTCAGACTGGAGTTTACATGTATACCTCCTTCACCATCATTGGTGGACACTTCACCATGAGTGTTAGTGAAATGTGCTGTGTTTGTTAGTTTATTTGTATATCAGAAAAATTTAAGACCAGTTAGTTGTCTAGACTTTAAGTCTTAAAATGAGAAAATAAATCTACATATTTTTTTAAAAGCAAACAGTTAAGGCATTGTAAAGTAAAAGTCAAAATATATTTTGGTTATTATTTTTTTTTGCAATCAACAACTTTCATGTATAATGAAATAAATACATTCATCAAACTTAATATCATATTTAATAACAGCTAGAGGTACCAATTTGCAGATGTCTATGGAAAATTTGTATGATAATCTTGTGGCCAACAAAAAAGGATACAATGAATGATGACTTATTATTGTAAGAAATCTTTCAGAGTTGTTGTTGTGTACTTCCACATTCCATGGAGACAGGTTTTTCCTTCACTTTTCAGCATTTAAAAAGTGATAATTTCAACAGGATGCTTGAGCTGTCACGGTGCTGCTGCTGTTGTCTGCCATCATCCCCCTGACACAGACCACCCTGCAGACCACCTTCATCCTGGGTGCCACACGTCACTGCTGCTACAACTCAGAGCAACTGGAGCGCAAGCCAGGAAGGGAGATAGTAACTTTTCACTTAATTTGTTGTTTATTTGAGGGCCTAATGACAGACACATAATGGAATGAGTATTTGTGAATGTTTGTTTATATCTAGATACAGCATTCACATATCTTTTAAGTGCCACCTTCCAAAAACAATGTCAGCCAGAAAAATAACTGATGAATCTAATTACATTTCAAGTCAAAAAGTTTTCCTTTAACCACTTTGCTCCAGATGCTTAAAAACATGCGTTGCTCACATACATGGCGTCGCGTAGGCTCGTGAGTGGTAACTTATCTAATTTCTAATAATTTCTAATATAATTTCTGTGTGTGTGTGTGTGTGTGTGTGTGTGTGTGTGTGTGTGTGTGTGTGTGTGTGTGTGTGTGTGTTTTATGTATGAGTGACACTGGCCAAGGGCAACAAAAATCCAATAAAAAAATATGCCCACTGAAATGGCAGTCCCATAAAAGGGTCAAAGCAGTGGTCAAAAGTTGATGAATAAGTGTCTTGAAACCTCCCTGTTGAAGGAATTCAAGTCATAGGAAGGTGGAAATACAGAAGCAGGCAGGGAGTTCCAGAGATTACCAGAGAAAGGGATGAATGATTGAGAATACTTGTTAACTCTTGCATTAGAGAAGTGGACAGAATAGGGGTGAGAGAAATAAGAAAATCTTGTGCAGCAAGGCCGTGGAAGGAGGGGAAGCATGCAGTTAGCAAGATCAGAAGAGCAGTTAGCATGAAAATAGCGGTAGAAGACAGCTAGAGATGCAACATTGCGGCGGTGAGAGAGAGGCTGAAGACAGTCAGTTATGTGTGTGTGTGTGTGTGTGTGTGTGTGTGTGTGTGCGCTGATGCAGCTGAGAAGGTTGCCTTATGATAATTATTGACAAATGAAGGTAATGGATGCGCATGTCATTACTACTTTTTTAAGTGTGTGTGTATGTGTGTGTGTTATGTACACACACACACACACACACACACACACACACACACACACACACACACACACACACACACACACACACACACACACACACACACACACACACAGAGAAGTAATAGACACGCATCCTTTACCTTCATTCATCAATAATTGTCATAAGACGACCTTCCCAGCTGCATCATTACACACACACACACACACACACACACACACTTACACACCACGTAGTGTAGTGGTTAGCATGCTCGGCTCACAACCAAGAAGGCCCAGGTTCGAATCCCGGGCACGGTGAGGCAGATGGACAAGCCTCTTAATGTGTAGCCCTCTTAATGTGTAGCCTCTTAATGTGTAGGTACAGGATGTAACCCGAGGTGATGTGACTTCGCTGCCCTGGTGTGTGGTGTGTCATTGGCCTCAGTCCTACCCAAAGATCAGTCACCATGAGCTCTGAGCTCTTACACACACACACACACACACACACACACACACACACACACACACACACAGAGAGAGAGAGAGAGAGAGAGAGAGAGAGAGAGAGAGAGAGAGAGAGCAAAATGGCCATGAATGAAACAGGGAGGAGGGGGAACTGTGTGTGAATGAAAACATCATCTACGTGAAACATTTGATTGATTATAAAGCACATGTGCATCATATATAGTCATGAATGTGGAGGAACAGCAGAGTGAGTGATCAACCACAGAAAGGAGAGAGTCGGACATGCGGAGAGAATGGAAGGGGAACAATTTGAGAAGATAAGCATGCAAATACATAAATATAAGGTGGAATAACAGTGTTTGGTGGGAAGATGAAAGAGAGATGCCTGTTTATGAAGCAAAATGGTTGTGCAAGAGAGGAATGATTGGAAAACCATTCCCACCAAAGCCAACAGACCTTACACCATATTTTTACAAACCACAGCATCTCTATTCATCCATTCTGTGTGTCTTCTCTTCTCTCTCTCTCTCCACTCTTAATGCTGCTGTGGGTCTCTGGGCTGGAGTACATCAGAGAAAGATTGACACAGACTTATATATGAGAGGATGTTGTCTGTAACTATGCTATGGGGACATTGCAAGTTTGTGGGGTGTAGTGAATGAATAAGTGTGTCCTCTATAGCATACTTAAAAACCACACTCCCCAAAAATAGAATTGCAAATGGTAGCCAGAATTTACATGAATACTGGAGGGTGCTGTCAGGCCAAACCAGCTCCCCATCTGTGCCTATGCAGTGTCTGGCCAGCCACTAGTGTGTTTTGGGGGCTCAGACCAGCAGATTCCCACTGTTTATTCACTGTTTGTGTTGATGCAGTGTCTGGCCAGCCACTTGTGTGTTTTGGGGGCTCAGACCAGCAGATTCCCACTGTTTATTCACTGTTTGTGTTGATGCAGTGTCTGGCCAGCCACTTGTGTGTTTTGGGGGCTCAGACCAGCAGATTCCCAGTGTTTATTCACTGTTTGTGTTGATTTAGTGTTTGGCCAGCCACTTGTGTGTTTTGGGGGCTCAGACCAGCAGATTCCCACTGTTTATTCACTGTTTGTGTTGATCTAGTGTTTGGCCAGCCACTTGTGTGTATGTAGGGGACTCAGACCAGCAGATTCCCACTGTTTATCCACTGTTTGTGTTGATCTAGTGTTTGGCCAGCCAGTTGTGTGTTTTGGGGGCTCAGACCAGCAGATTCCAACTGTTTATTCACTGTTTGTGTTGATCTAGTGTTTGGCCAGCCACTTGTGTTTATGTAGGGGATTCAGACCAGCAGATTCCCACTGTTTATCCACTGTTTGTGTTGATCTAGTGTTTGGCCAGCCAGTTGTGTGTTTTGGGGGCTCAGACCAGCAGATTCCCACTGTTTATTCACTGTTTGTGTTGATGCAGTGTCTGGCCAGCCACTTGTGTGTTTTGGGGGCTCAGACCAGCAGATTCCCACTGTTTATTCACTGTTTGTGTTGATGCAGTGTCTGGCCAGCCACTTGTGTGTTTTGGGGGCTCAGACCAGCAGATTCCCAGTGTTTATTCACTGTTTGTGTTGATTTAGTGTTTGGCCAGCCACTTGTGTGTTTTGGGGGCTCAGACCAGCAGATTCCCACTGTTTATTCACTGTTTGTGTTGATCTAGTGTTTGGCCAGCCACTTGTGTGTATGTAGGGGACTCAGACCAGCAGATTCCCACTGTTTATCCACTGTTTGTGTTGATGCAGTGTTTGGCCAGCCACTTGTGTGTTTTGGGGGCTCAGACCAGCAGATTCCTACTATTTATCCACTGTTTGTGTTGATCTAGTGTTTGGCCAGCCAGTTGTGTGTTTTGGGGGCTCAGACCAGCAGATTCCCACTGTTTATTCACTGTTTGTGTTGATCTAGTGTTTGGCCAGCCACTTGTGTGTTTTGGGGGCTCAGACCAGCAGATTCTCACTGTTTATTCACTGTTTGTGTTGATCTAGTGTTTGGCCAGCCACTTGTGTGTATGTAGGGGACTCAGACCAGCAGATTCCCACTGTTTATCCATTGTTTGTGTTGATGCAGTGTTTAGCCAGCCACTTGTGTGTATGTAGGGGACTCAGACCAGCAGATTCCCACTGTTTATCCACTGTTTGTGTTGATGCAGTGTTTGGCCAGCCACTTGTGTGTATGTAGGGGACTCAGACCAGCAGATTCCCACTGTTTATTCACTGTTTGTGTTGATGCAGTATTTGGCCAGCCACTTGTGTGTATGTAGCGGACTCAGACCAGCAGATTCCCACTGTTTATCCACTGTTTGTGTTGATGCAGTGTTTGGCCAGCCACTTGTGTGTTTTGGGGGCTCAGACCAGCAGATTCCTACTATTTATCCACTGTTTGTGTTGATCTAGTGTTTGGCCAGCCACTTGTGTTTATGTAGGGGACTCAGACCAGCAGATTCCCACTGTTTATCCACTGTTTGTGTTGATCTAGTGTTTGGCCAGCCATTTGTGTGTTTTGGGGGCTCAGACCAGCAGATTCCCACTGTTTATTCACTGTTTGTGTTGATCTAGTGTTTGGCCAGCCACTAGTGTGTTTTGGGGGCTCAGACCAGCAGATTCTCACTGTTTATTCACTGTTTGTGTTGATCTAGTGTTTGGCCAGCCACTTGTGTGTATGTAGGGGACTCAGACCAGCAGATTCCCACTGTTTATTCACTGTTTGTGTTGATGCAGTATTTGGCCAGCCACTTGTGTGTATGTAGCGGACTCAGACCAGCAGATTCCCACTGTTTATCCACTGTTTGTGTTGATGCAGTGTTTGGCCAGCCACTTGTGTGTTTTGGGGGCTCAGACCAGCAGATTCCTACTATTTATCCACTGTTTGTGTTGATCTAGTGTTTGGCCAGCCACTTGTGTTTATGTAGGGGACTCAGACCAGCAGATTCCCACTGTTTATCCACTGTTTGTGTTGATCTAGTGTTTGGCCAGCCACTTGTGTGTTTTGGGGGCTCAGACCAGCAGATTCCCACTGTTTATTCACTGTTTGTGTTGATCTAGTGTTTGGCCAGCCACTAGTGTGTTTTGGGGGCTCAGACCAGCAGATTCTCACTGTTTATTCACTGTTTGTGTTGATCTAGTGTTTGGCCAGCCACTTGTGTGTATGTAGGGGACTCAGACCAGCAGATTCCCACTGTTTATTCACTGTTTGTGTTGATCTAGTGTTTGGCCAGCCACTTGTGTGTATGTAGGGGACTCAGACCAGCAGATTCCCACTGTTTATCCATTGTTTGTGTTGATGCAGTGTTTGGCCAGCCACTTGTGTGTATGTAGGGGACTCAGACCAGCAGATTCCCACTGTTTATCCACTGTTTGTGTTGATGCAGTGTTTGGCCAGCCACTTGTGTGTATGTAGGGGACTCAGACCAGCAGATTCCCACTGTTTATCCACTGTTTGTGTTGATCTAGTGTTTGGCCAGCCAGTTGTGTGTTTTGGGGGCTCAGACCAGCAGATTCCCACTGTTTATTCACTGTTTGTGTTGATCTAGTGTTTGGCCAGCCACTTGTGTTTATGTAGGGGATTCAGACCAGCAGATTCCCACTGTTTATCCACTGTTTGTGTTGATCTAGTGTTTGGCCAGCCAGTTGTGTGTTTTGGGGGCTCAGACCAGCAGATTCCCACTGTTTATTCACTGTTTGTGTTGATGCAGTGTCTGGCCAGCCACTTGTGTGTTTTGGGGGCTCAGACCAGCAGATTCCCACTGTTTATTCACTGTTTGTGTTGATGCAGTGTCTGGCCAGCCACTTGTGTGTTTTGGGGGCTCAGACCAGCAGATTCCCAGTGTTTATTCACTGTTTGTGTTGATTTAGTGTTTGGCCAGCCACTTGTGTGTTTTGGGGGCTCAGACCAGCAGATTCCCACTGTTTATTCACTGTTTGTGTTGATCTAGTGTTTGGCCAGCCACTTGTGTGTATGTAGGGGACTCAGACCAGCAGATTCCCACTGTTTATCCACTGTTTGTGTTGATGCAGTGTTTGGCCAGCCACTTGTGTGTTTTGGGGGCTCAGACCAGCAGATTCCTACTATTTATCCACTGTTTGTGTTGATCTAGTGTTTGGCCAGCCAGTTGTGTGTTTTGGGGGCTCAGACCAGCAGATTCCCACTGTTTATTCACTGTTTGTGTTGATCTAGTGTTTGGCCAGCCACTTGTGTGTTTTGGGGGCTCAGACCAGCAGATTCTCACTGTTTATTCACTGTTTGTGTTGATCTAGTGTTTGGCCAGCCACTTGTGTGTATGTAGGGGACTCAGACCAGCAGATTCCCACTGTTTATCCATTGTTTGTGTTGATGCAGTGTTTAGCCAGCCACTTGTGTGTATGTAGGGGACTCAGACCAGCAGATTCCCACTGTTTATCCACTGTTTGTGTTGATGCAGTGTTTGGCCAGCCACTTGTGTGTATGTAGGGGACTCAGACCAGCAGATTCCCACTGTTTATTCACTGTTTGTGTTGATGCAGTATTTGGCCAGCCACTTGTGTGTATGTAGCGGACTCAGACCAGCAGATTCCCACTGTTTATCCACTGTTTGTGTTGATGCAGTGTTTGGTCAGCCACTTGTGTGTTTTGGGGGCTCAGACCAGCAGATTCCTACTATTTATCCACTGTTTGTGTTGATCTAGTGTTTGGCCAGCCACTTGTGTTTATGTAGGGGATTCAGACCAGCAGATTCCCACTGTTTATCCACTGTTTGTGTTGATCTAGTGTTTGGCCAGCCAGTTGTGTGTTTTGGGGGCTCAGACCAGCAGATTCCCACTGTTTATTCACTGTTTGTGTTGATCTAGTGTTTGGCCAGCCACTTGTGTGTTTTGGGGGCTCAGACCAGCAGATTCTCACTGTTTATTCACTGTTTGTGTTGATCTAGTGTTTGGCCAGCCACTTGTGTGTATGTAGGGGACTCAGACCAGCAGATTCCCACTGTTTATCCATTGTTTGTGTTGATGCAGTGTTTAGCCAGCCACTTGTGTGTATGTAGGGGACTCAGACCAGCAGATTCCCACTGTTTATCCACTGTTTGTGTTGATGCAGTGTTTGGCCAGCCACTTGTGTGTATGTAGGGGACTCAGACCAGCAGATTCCCACTGTTTATTCACTGTTTGTGTTGATGCAGTATTTGGCCAGCCACTTGTGTGTATGTAGCGGACTCAGACCAGCAGATTCCCACTGTTTATCCACTGTTTGTGTTGATGCAGTGTTTGGCCAGCCACTTGTGTGTTTTGGGGGCTCAGACCAGCAGATTCCTACTATTTATCCACTGTTTGTGTTGATCTAGTGTTTGGCCAGCCACTAGTGTGTTTTGGGGGCTCAGACCAGCAGATTCTCACTGTTTATCCACTGTTTGTGTTGATCTAGTGTTTGGCCAGCCACTTGTGTGTATGTAGGGGACTCAGACCAGCAGATTCCCACTGTTTATTCACTGTTTGTGTTGATCTAGTGTTTGGCCAGCCACTTGTGTGTATGTAGGGGATTCAGACCAGCAGATTCCCACTGTTTATTCACTGTTTGTGTTGATCTAGTGTTTGGCCAGCCACTTGTGTGTATGTAGGGGACTCAGACCAGCAGATTCCCACTGTTTATTCACTGTTTGTGTTGATGCAGTGTTTGGCCAGCCACTTGTGTGTATGTAGGGGACTCAGACCAGCAGATTCCCACTGTTTATTCACTGTTTGTGTTGATGCAGTGTTTGGCCAGCCACTTGTGTGTATGTAGGGGACTCAGACCAGCAGATTCCCACTGTTTATCCACTGTTTGTGTTGATGCAGTGTTTGGCCAGCCACTTGTGTGTTTTGGGGGCTCAGACCAGCAGATTCCTACTATTTATCCACTGTTTGTGTTGATCTAGTGTTTGGCCAGCCACTTGTGTTTATGTAGGGGACTCAGACCAGCAGATTCCCACTGTTTATCCACTGTTTGTGTTGATCTAGTGTTTGGCCAGCCACTTGTGTGTTTTGGGGGCTCAGACCAGCAGATTCCCACTGTTTATTCACTGTTTGTGTTGATCTAGTGTTTGGCCAGCCACTAGTGTGTTTTGGGGGCTCAGACCAGCAGATTCTCACTGTTTATTCACTGTTTGTGTTGATGCAGTGTTTGGCCAGCCACTTGTGTGTATGTAGGGGACTCAGACCAGCAGATTCCCACTGTTTATCCATTGTTTGTGTTGATGCAGTGTTTGGCCAGCCACTTGTGTGTATGTAGGGGACTGAGACAAGTTTATTTAATGTTCAGTGACCCATTTGCAGGCACAGGGGTGTTGAGGAGCTGGGTGTGCAGGAGACAGACAATTACAAAGGTTTACAGTTCAAATGCTACATGTATCTTCAAAATACAGATAATAAGTAGATAAATATTGAAATTAATATAAAATACCATTCTTTATTTAACACTTAACCAAACTTAACCAACATACACACACACGCTAACTCAGACAGTTCCCTAACTACCTTACCATCCCGCAGGAGGCCATGTCGGAGGTGCCGGTGGTGGGGTCGCCAGTTCCGGAGTACGAGGTGGAGGAGGAAAAGGAAGAGGAGGACGAGGAGGAGGCACGGATAAGGAAGAAGAAAAGATTATTACCTGTAGCCCTCCCTCCAGCTGATAAGGGGATATTAAGGAGCCCTTCCTACAGGTGTGTCTGTCTACCTGTGTGTCTCTTTCTATCTCTCCTTTTCATTTTTCCAGTTTCCCATTATTTTCTCCACCCTCTCACTGTCTTTTCTCAGCCTGTCACAACCTGTCACACCCTCTCCCAGCTATTCACAGCCACTCACAGCCTCTCTCTCTCACTCTATCTCATTCCCAGTGTATCCAGACCATTCCAGACTTACCCCAAACTTTCCCCAAGACTTCCAGTCCATCCCAACTTCTCACAGCCTCTTCCAGCCTTTCACAGTCTCTCTCTCTCTCTCTCTCTCTCTCTCTCTCTCTCTCTCTCTCTCTCTCTCTCTCTCTCTCTCTCTCTCTCTCTCTCTCTCTCTCTCTCTCTCTCTCTCTCTCTCTCTCTCTCTCTCTCTCTCTCTCTCTCTCTCTCTCTCTCTCTCTCTCTCTCTCTCTCTCTCTCTCTCTCTCTCTCATTCCCAATGTATCCAGACCATCCCAGACTCACCCCAAACCATCTCCAAGACTCCCCTTCTCTCTTCCTCTCCTCTCCCTCTCTCTCCCTCCCCTCTCTCACTCTCCTAACTCTCCCCAGGAGAGGCCCCAGTGGTGAGCAGATGGTGATGCTGGAGATGATACTGGCATATTGAGTATTATAATTAGCCATAAACACTTGCTTGCTTACTTTCATGTCTACACAGGTTTGTTCGATGCAAGGAGTTGGCACAGGAGGCGTCCGAGGCTGTGTAGAGCGGCCGTCTGAACCTGGTGCCACAGCTTACTATGTTCAACAGGTGCGTGTGTGTGTGTGTGTGTGTGTGTGTGTGTGTGTGTGTGTGTGTGTGTGTGTGTGTGTGTGTGTGTGTTTTGTGTGGTCATTTCACTATCTATCTATCTGTTTAGTTTGTCTCCATCTGTCTGTCTTTCTGTCATTGGTCTGTCTGTCTGTCTGTGTATTGCAATGATTTTTCAGTTATGTATTTTATTTTTTATTCTTGTGTACTTGTGTCTGTCTGTATGTATGTATGTATCAGTCAGTGAGTCAGTCAGTCAGTCACTCAGTTAGTCAGTTAGTCAGTCATTCAGTCAGTCAGTTAGTCAGTCATTCAGTCTGTCAGTCACTCACACAGTGTTAATCCTCCTCCTCCTCCTCCTCCTCCTCCTCCTCCTCCTCCTCCTCCTCCTCCTCCTCCTCCTCCTCCTCCTCCTCCTCCTCCTCCTTGTCCACCTCCTCCTCCTCCTCCTCCTCCTCCTCCTCCTCCTCCTCCTCCTCCTCCTCCTCCTCCTCCTCCTCCTCCTCCTCCTCCTCCTCCTCCTCCTCCTGTTCCCCACCACCCCTGCCGAGAGGTGAGTGTATGTACGTGTGTGTGTGTGTGTGTGTGTGTGTGTGTAGTAATAATAGTAATGCTATGTACATATATAAATACTGTTAATATTATTGATAAAAAATATTGATGATGATGATGATGATGATTCAGTGGTGATTATGAAAATGTGCATTACAATATAGGGTAGATATTATTGTTATTACCTGTGTGTGTGTGTGTGTGTGTGTGTGTGTGTGTGTGTGTGTGTGTGTGTATGTGTGTGTGTGAGGAATAATTGAATAATTGAATAATTGATGCTCTCTCCTTTGCTATTCATTATATACATGGACAGATGCCTGAAGGAAGTGTGTGTAAGGGAGGATAAAGAGATCATGCTGGCCTATGCAGACGATGTCGCTGTCGTGACAGGAAGCCAACAAGATCTTCAAGAGGCCATGACAAGATGGAATGATGTTTTAAATAGGGAAGGAATGAGAATGAACAAACAAAAAACAGAAATAATGAAAGTTGGCAGAATAAAGGAGGAATGTAATATTTACATAGAAAACGTTAAACTGAAGCAGACCAACAAATTTTGTTATCTGGGAGTACTTTTCGATGAGGAAAACAGACAGAATATAGAAATTTTAAATAGAATACAGAAGTACAATGCAAATGTCAGTGCATTGTATCCCATACTTAAAGATAAGAATATTCCAACAAAAGTTAAAACCATAATATTTACAACAATACTAAGACCAGTACTTCTATATGTTTCAGAAACTTGGACAGTGACAACAAGAACATCTTCACAAATACAAGCAGCAGAAATGAGAGTTCTGAGAATGATCCGAGGTGTGACCAGACTCTGATAGAATTAGAAATGAAGAAACCAGAGAGAGATTAGGGATAACATCTGTACTGAAGATAATTGAAAAGAACAAATTGAGATGGTATGCTGCCAATTCTGCAAGGAACTTGGCTCTCAGATAAGGATACTGTCAACAGGTTTGGGATTGCCAAAAAACTAATAAGGAAAAATCTGAAAAGATAACCAGAGAGAGAGAGAGAGATAAGAGGAGAAGAGAGAGAATGACAAGAGAAAGAAAAGTAAAGAAGAATGCAGGAAAGGGAGGAGGAGAGAGGAGGACAAAGAAAAACAGAACAAATAAATCCCTACACGTCTTGTTCCATTCAAAGAGCCATGAAAAGAAGAGTGCTCAGAAGCAAGATGATGTGGAAACTTGAGACACCCAATCATTTAATGGAGGAGTAGGTTCACCAGTCTTCTGTGTGTCACTGACTACATTTTGAAATTTTTATCTGTTCTATTTAATTTTGTGTGTATGTACACAATGTTTATGGAATAAACTATTTATAAAACTATTTATCTGTGTGAGTAAGATAAAAGCAGTTATTATTATTATTATTATTATTATTATTATTATTATTATTATTAATTAGGAACATTTCCTCCTTGTATTTAAAGATTATTATTATTATTATTATTATTATTATTATTATTATTTTTTTTCTTTTTATAAATTTCTTTTATTATTTTTTTCTCTCTCTCTCTCTCTCTCTCTCTCTCTCTCTCTCTCTCTCTCTCTCTCTCTCTCTCTCTCTCTCTCTCTCTCTCGAATAAAATGACTGGTGAGGAACTCTAATAATTAAAGTGCTAAAAATCCATTAAACTACGAGAAATAAGACAAATAATTAATGACACACCTAATAACACAAACAAGGAGTAATAAACAAAACTTAAGCCAGAAACACGAAAAGGTGAAAACTATCATATAAAGAAATAAAGCTTAAAAAAAAATCATGATATATCAAATAATAAACATAATCAATAACATTTGTAACAATTAACTTCCTTTGCAAGGCAGTCAGAAAGTGAAAAAAAAAAATGCTTAGTTAAATACCGAGGCTAAATAAAACAAGGAATTAGAATGACAAATAATTAATAAATACATAAGGAATAATGTAATAAACAAAATTAAGCCAGGAAGACTATTATAATTATTGCAACACGATATGTATGTATGTATGTTAATTCGATGGGTTAAAAAAGGCTCATTCTCCCCAAGGTATTCTCGGATGGAAGCAGGGAGAGCAATGAATAGGGATGAGCTAATAAACTATTGGGGGATATTAATTAATGACGCATCCAGTTTATGTGTGATATTTCGCGTTGTGATAATTTAAATCATCCATCTTTATTTATTGATTGATTATTTATTTATTTGCATTTTTGGCAGATGTTATATGTCAACAGGTTTTTAAAAAACTGGGCTCATTGTCTGAAAAGTCCAGAGAGAGAGAGAGAGAGAGGGAGAAGAGTAGGATGAAGCAAGGAAGAGTCGAGGGAGGAAAGAGAGTGCATTTTCTCATACTGTATTGTCTCCTTCACACGCCATGAAAAGTGTCCATCCCTGAGTGCTCAGAAGCAGTGTTCCACTGATGAGTCAGACACCCAATCATTTAATGGCTTTAGTATCACCAGTCTTCTGTGTCACTGACTACATAGAAATTTTTATCTGTTCATTTAATGTATGAACAAGTGTTTATGGTCAATAAACTATTTATAAAACTATTTAGGGAGTAAGATAGCAGTTATTGTTATTATTATTATTATTATTATTATTATTATTATTATTATTAATTTTCCTCCATTAAATAATTATTATTATTATTATTATTATTATTATTATTATTATCTGAATTGTTCTTGTTTATAAATAAAATACTGTAACTGATTATTATTATCATTCATTTGATCCCTCTCTCTCTCTCTCTTCTCTCTCTCTCTCTCTCTCTCTCTCTCTCTCTCTCTCTCTCTCTCTCTCTCTCTCTCTCTAATAAAATGACTGGTGAGGAACTCTAATAATTAAAGTGCTAAAAAACATAAACTACAAAATGCAAATAATTAATGACACACCTAATAACACAAACAAGGAGTAATAAACAAAACTTAATCACGAAAAGATAAAACTATCATATAAAGAAATACGAAGTAAATCATGAATATCAAATAAATAACTCATATAATCAATAAACACGTAAGGAACAGTAAATAAACAATTAAGCCATTCATTGCAAACAGTCAGAAAGTGAAAAAAAAAAAATGCTTAGTTAAATAGAGGAAATAAAACAAGAGAGAGAGAGAGAGAGAGAGAGAGAGAGAGAGAGAGAGAGAGAGAGAGAGAGAGAGAAGAGAGAGAGAGAGAGAGAGAGAGTATTATAATTATTGCAAGGAGAGATATGTATGTACGAGATATTGAGTAATTCGAGGTTAAAATGGCTCAAATCTGACCCAGACCAGAGGCCATAAGTGAAGGTGTTCCTCAAGGCAGGGAGAGCAATGAATAGGGGAGTAAACTATTAGTATTAATTAATGACGCATCAGTTTATGTGTGTATACGCGTTGTGATAATTTAAAGGTTTTCTGCGATGGTTTTATCTTTATTTATTTATTTATTTTATTTATTTATTTTATTGGCAGGTGTTATATTTGTTGGTGAAGTAACTGTGGCATTGCATCAAAACTCCATTCATTACCTTCGTGGGAAGGTTCAATTTGGCAAGGTCATTTCGCATTTTGGGTTTTGTAGTAAAACATTTTCTCATATTTTTCTTTGCTGGTATTGTTCCACGCCATATATGACAAGTTGGCGCCTTCCACCCTCCACTGCTACGCAATCAGTCAGTCAACCAATCAATCAATCCCTTCATGAATCATAATTTAGTGTCACCACCCCTAGACCATCTTCTGTCATAGTATAAAGTGCTAAGGGAATACAAACAGGCAAAGCTGTCTCTTTTAATATTCTTGCCTGAAATAATACAAATGTTTTAATCATCCATTAAATAATCCAGTTTTACTTTCTCATTCTTCTTCCTCTGTGTATTGTTAAAGGTTATATCTTCTCCTGCTGAAGGTCATGATCTGCTTCCTTTTCCAGCTGATATTTAGCTTTGATATCAAATCCTGGCAGGAAACAACTGTTTAATTCAACATAAACCATTTTGAATAAATCTAATAGATGAAATTTCACTTACAACACCTTATGTGTCTCTGGTGACTCATGGAGGACAGATACATCACCTGAGAGTAAATGGTCAGTGAAGAAGTTGACCCTTGATCCTGGCTAATCACATTAAGTACATTAAACACTCCTGTTAACTAATAAATGAGGGATAGATTTCTCTGGAAGGTTACATTACACTACTTCCTGGCATTTGAAAACATTTTGCTCTACATGAACTCATATGGAAGCTTTACTGCAACATTAAATCTCAGCTAGATGCCAGATGGTGTAGCCTCCATCACAGAGCAAGGTAATGATATGAAGGCTTAGTACTTTGGTCAACACCTGAATAAGAACCGTTTGAGATGCAGCAGAGATCACTAACCTGCCAGCAATTGAATAAGAAGTGTGTGAGATGCAGCAGAGATCACTAACCTGCCAGCAATTGAATAAGAAGTGTGTGAGATGCAGCAGAAATCACTAATCTGCCATGACATGAATAAGAAGTGTGTGAGATGCAAAAGAGAGCACTAACCTGCAGAGTGGTTTTGCTTCATTTCCTCTCATTCATGATGGAGGCTGGCAAGGTCTAACTCGCGTTCTCGAGCTTGTTGCTTCATCACTCCTCGCTGCAACTGGTAGATGGTGATGTAGTCACCTGAAGAAGGATAAAATTCTTCATTAAAAGACCAAGGAAATGGCATACAGTAAACAGTAAACACTTCCTCCACTTCACTTTTACAGATGATTTCAAATGAGCAAAAAACATGCCTTGACAAACCGATGGACTCTGTCTCCTCATGCACTACAGCATGCTCAAGCTGCTACTGCCCAGTGTCACTCCTCATCACTTTTGCAAGTTAACCTGCACCCCAGGACCCTGTGAGCCTCCTGCAGTTGTTGCACCAACTTCTGTTAACAGCCACTCAGTTACCAGCCAATCCTGTTGTTTCTCCTGATTCTTAAAACATTTGTTTCTCTCCCAAACTTTTCTTAATACAGCCTCCATAAACAAATCCAATAACAATGCTTTTATTTTGTTATTAATTCAAAAAACAGTGAGGAAAAATTATTTGCTTTATTATTAGAGAATATAAACTTTCTTACCTTTTGGAATATATATGACTGTATGACATAGAGCAAGAGATTCTCCCAGCAGTTTGTGTATAAACATTAATGATTATCAAAACAGAGACACTGAGCTGATTGGTGAATTACAGTTTCAGAGTGTAAGCATACACTGGGATGATAAAACTACTGCAGCATAAAGTAGATGATACTGTGGGGAGGTGTAAAAAAATTATGCAACAGAAAGAAAGAAAGAAGAATTAGACGTAATGAAAGAAAGAAAGAAAGAGAGAGAGAGAGAAAAGAGAGAGAGAGAGAGAGAGAGAGAGAGAGAGAGAGAGAGAGAGAAATTGATGTGACAGACATCTAAGTACAAATGTGAATGTAACCATAATGATATGTAGTCCCCATGACTGATAAGCACCTCAGACACCAGGACCATGATGACTGGCAGCTAAATCTGTGCTGGTGGACTCCATTTCATTGCGGAGGTAGGATTGTGTGCACAGTTGGGCTGTTTGGTGTCAGTGTGTGTGTGTGTGTGTGTGTGTGTGTGTGTGTGTGTGTGTGTGTGTGTGTGTGTGTGTGTGTGTGTGTGTATTCTGCCTCCTCCAAGGAGAATGTCAGTTTGATATACAAATATATATTCATGTGGATGGTAGCTCACATTTTCTGTTTCTGAGTTGCTCACATTTTCAGAGTGCTTGAGGCCATCCTTGTCTTTCCTCTGAGGGAGTGACTTTAGCTCACTTTCTGATGTGACAGATCACGTATTTCATCTGTGAAAGATCACAAGAAGGTGTTATCTGATATTAAAGTTTAACATGCCACATCATTTTATATATATTATGCCAAGTTTAAACAGGAAAGCCTCACCAGAAGCATCAACTAAAGACCAAAGTGATTAACAAATCTTTCACTTTACCACCCTTAATGACAAAAGCTGATGATGTCCATATCCTGCATTTTTACACCTTCATGATTCCATTAGATTACATTAGATTACATTAGAACAGTATGTGACCAATGACGTCTCCATTCTACATTGCCATGACAAGAATACAGGGCTTTACTGAACATAAACCAAGGACGCCTCCATTCTACATTGCCATGACAAGAATACGGGGCTTTACTGAACATAAACCAAGGACGCCTCCATTCTACATTGCCATGACAAGAATACAGGGCTTTACTGAACATAAACCAATGACGCCTCCATTCTACATTGCCATGACAAGAATACAGGGCTTTACTGAACATAAACCAAGGATTCCCTCCTCCCTAAGGGTTAGGGTTCTCCTCAACAGACAAGGTGAGAGATGCAGTGCTGTCAAGGCTTTACTATTTACAGGAAGCAACACACCAATAAATAAATGTTACTTTGGAGAAGAAACTGAATAATAAAAGGCTTTATATCAGCAGAGATCACTAACTGCCAGCTTTAATAAACTGTCTTCAGCTGACAGACTCCAGTAATTGCCATCTTAGAATAACAGTGTGTTCATAATAACTGCTCTAAACTGACTACATGCCTCCTTTGCTATTTCTCTCATTCATGATGGACTCAGGTTAACTGTTCTCGAGCTTGTGCTTACCAGTATATTAACTTAGTTATGTACACCTAGAATGGTTATTTTATTAAAAGACCAGTGAAATGGCATACAGTAAACAGTATTACATTTCATCATTTTACAGATGATTTCAAATGAGCAAAAAACATATCCATGTTACTGTTACCTTTCAGAATGTAAACCAAAATGAAAGCTATGTAAATTCTTACTTTAGATTATGTTGTCATTTCATTGAATGATGTAATTTCTTGGTTCTTGTGCTTCTGTCAAATGCAGTCCCTTGTCTGGTTTCTCTGTCATAATGTTCTAATTTTCTTAATACATCAATAAACAAATCCAATAACAATGCTTTTATTTTTCAAATTTCAATATTGTTCACAATTTCTGCAGGAAAAATTATTTACTATACGATTAAAGAATATAAATGTTTGGCCTTTTGGTCATTTACAAAACGTTTGGGTATAAGGAGGAGGTATGTTAGGTAGAATGAAGGAGGAGGAGGAGGAGGAGGAGGAGGAGGAGGAGGAGGAGGAGGAGGAGGAGGAGGAGGAGGAGGAGGAGGAGGAGGAACAGAAGAAGACAAGAAGAGAAGGAAGAGAGAGAGAGAGAGAGAGAGAGAGAGAGAGAGAGAGAGAGAGAGAGAGAGAGAGAGAGAGAGAGAGAGAGAGAGAGAGAGAGAGAGAGAGAGAGAGGAGAGAAATTATTACAATGGTGTAACAGAGAGATAACTAAGAAGCAACTGTGAATGAATAAATGTGATGTAGCCTCGACCCATGACTGGGAAAATGCAAAAGCAGCACCTCAGACACCAGGACCATGATGACTGGCAGCTCCCAAAATTAGCTGCTGGCTTTTGTACTCTAGTCACCACAAGAGGAGGCTAATCCAGCTAATCCTATCAGCTGATCATCTTGGGTGAAGTAATTGTTTATCAGTCTGGCTGTTGAGTCCTGATGCAGAGATGTGTGTGTGTGTGTGTGTGTGTGTGTGTGTGTGTGTGTGTGTGTGTGTGTGTGTGTGTGTGTGTGTGTGTGTGTGTGTGCACTTTGGAAAGCCTCCCTCCAAATAGAGATGTCAGTTTGATATACAAATATATATTCTATGTGGATGGTAGCTCACATTTAGCTTCTGAGTTCTCACATGAAGACATGCCATCCTTGTCTTTCCTCTGAGGAGTGACTTTATACTCTGTGATAAGTGCATGCAGCTCACTATTCTGTCTTGTGACGTTTTGATTTCTATCTGTGAAAGACACAAGAAGGCAGTAAGTTAACTTGTTTTAACATACACATCATTTTATATATATTATGCCAAGTTTAAACAGGAAAGCCTCACCAGAAGCATCAACTAAAGACCAAAGTGATTAACAAATCTTTCACTTTACCACCCTTAATGACAAAAGCTGATGATGTCCATATCACATTTTTACACCTTCATGATTCCATTAAGATTACATTAGATTACCTTTAGAACAGTATGTGACCAGCCAGCGTCTCCATTCTACATTGCCATGACAAGAATACAGGGCTTTACTGAACATAAACCAAGGACGCCTCCATTCTACATTGCCATGATAAAGAATACGGGGCTTTACTGAACATAAACCAAGGAGACCTCCATTCTACATTGCCATGACAAGAATATGAGGGCTTTACTGAACATAAACCAATGACGCCTCCATTCTACATTGCCATGACAAGCAATACAGGGCTTTACTGAACATAGACTGAGGATTCCCTCCTCCTCTTCTCTGGGGTTGGGGTTCTCTCAACAGTTACAGCATGGTGTGAGAGATGCAGTGCTGTCAAGGCTTTACTATTTACAGGAAGCAACACACCAATAAATAAATGTTACTTTGGAAATGAAACTGAATAATCAAAGGCTTTATATCTCATGAACTTCCCTTCTTTAATAAACTGTCTTCAAGCTGACAGACTCCAGTATTGCATCTTAGGAATATTTCTACAATGATTTCATAATAACTGCTCTCTAAAACTGACTACATGCCTCCTTCCCTGCCTCCTACAGACTCTACTCAACAATTGTTGCTATTCTGTTCATGCTGGTGTGACAGTTAACCAGTATATTAATTCCTTAGTTATGTACACTCTAGAATGGTGGTTTCATTTTATCTACCAGTGATTTGAATTCCCAGCTTCTTAAGTATTACATTATTATTTGTTGATTGGTACCATTTGTATGCAATCAGAGAAAGATTTCAATATAAAAACATATCCATGTTACTGTTACCTTTCTGAATGTAAACCAAATAGAAAGCTATGTAAATTCTTACTTTAGATTATGTTGTCATTTCATTGAATGATGTAATTTCTTGGTTCTTTGTACTTCTTAAAATGCAGTCCCTTGTCTGGTTTCTCTCATCAATTCTAATTTCTTATTGCTCTGTGGAAAAACAAAGTGCAAATGCTTCAGATGAACTGATTCAATAATATTGCTTTCACAATTTCAATATTGTTCACAATTTCTGCAGGAAGTTTACTCCATATATTTACTATCTGATTAAAGAAAAAAATGTTTGGCCTTGTGGGATTTAAAGCGTTTGTTCATAATCTTGAATCTATTATTTCTTGTTAGGTAGAATGAAGGAGGAGGAGGAGGAGGAGGAGGAGGAGGAGGAGGAGGAGGAGGAGGAGGAGGAGGAGGAGGAGGAGGAGGAGGAGGAAGGAGGAGGAGGAGGAGGAGGAGGGAGAAACAAAGATGGGAGGGAAGGAAAGAAAGGAAAGAAAAGGGAATAAGAGAGAGAGAGAGAGAGAGAGAGAGAGAGAGAGAGAGAGAGAGAGAGAGAGAGAGAGAGAGAGAGAGAGAGAGAGAGAGAGAGAGAGAGAGAGAGAGAGAGAGAGAGAGAGAGAGAGAGAGAGAGAGAGAGAGAGAGAGAGAGGTTGGTAAGGAAAGGTATTACAATGATTCAAGGTGAAGGGCAGGGACTGGAATGAGAAGTGGAGAAAGCACCTAGGATTGGAAAATATAGTGAAGGAGGTAAAAGACCATTAAAAGTGTTGTTGAGTGAGATCCCAGAAGTTGCAGTGCAAGAAAGGATCCTAGTGAGAACTGGGAAGCTTACTTTTTAAAGAAAAGGGAATTCAGAATACAAGAATATTTGGGTAAAAAAGAGATATGAACTTGGAAGGAGAAAAAGAGAAGGATCTGAGGAATGAAGCCAAGCAAAAAAAACGAGAGAAGTACAGAGACCGAGAAGGCAGGAAATTTTATTGGAGGGTACTAGATGAAATGTGAAACTAAGGAAATGGTATATTCAGGGAAGGAATGAATGAGAAATGAAAGAAACCACAACATGAGACAGACAAATTACATGTGGTGGGAGAAGTAGTATATTAAGAGTAATATATACAAACTAAACTACATGTAAGAAGCAAATAAAATTTTCAGAAAACTTGTCACACAAACATGCCTTATTAACAACTCACCTTCCTCCTTCATGCGGCATTTCCTTCCTTCTTATCTTTCTCCTTTCCTTCTCCATCTTCCTCCTCCCTCCTCCCCTCCTCCTCTCCTTCCCTCTTTCTTTCCACGCTTCCTCCTCCTCTTTGTGACTTTTTAACTCTCTTCCTCCCTCGTCCTCCTCTTCCCCTGTGCTTCTCTCCTCTCTGAAAGAAAAGACTTGCTTTAAAAAGCAAGGAAAATATAGTAAAGTAATAGTAAAAAAAAGTCAATGAAATGAAAGTTTATACACATATGAAATATAGTGAAAATTTGACACCAAACATTCCTCTACCCAACATTACATCAGAATGACGAGAACACAAGATATGAAAAGTGAAAGGGAATGATGTATATACACAAAGCAAAACATTGTATAATGACATATTGACAGGAAAAATAATCTTGTATACTTGTCCCCCTTAAATACTTGCTTCCTTGTATATTAACTCCCAAAATGCTCATTCCTTGTACTCTCATTTTCAAAACACCTCTTCTCTCTATACTGCAATTGTCACTCAAACACTCCTTTCTCTTGCTACACTTATTCCCAAATCATTCTCATGCCTTCCCTGTATATCTCATTCTCCAAACACTCCTGCCTCTGCACACCCAGTTCCTCAAAACATTTCTTTCATTGTTTACATCATTCCCCCAAACACAATCCAACTTTCTTGTATACTTAGCTCTCAAAAGATGCATTTTTAAACATCCATAAACTCCTTTTATTTTCATTCCCCAAACACTCCTGGCTGTGCACACTCCAGCACGTTAACACCACACACACATTCACACTCTTAATATCATCTGTCAGCCCCTTTTTAGTGGAAAGGGACACAATCTTGTGGCTCCACCATACTACACCTCAGGAGAAAGTCAGACACAGCATTCAGTTAACAAAAAATCACATTAACACCCACTCCCCACAGAACATAGTAACACAAAATCAGATTACAGCACATCACATCCCTAACGTCACATTCGTCCTACAAGACAAGTTCTCATCCCACAGCCGTGGAATCCTGTTTGCGGCCACCTAATGGCGAGGACCTTGCCAAGGAAGATGCTTGCCTACACAACCCTCCAACGGACACAGCTCTGTACCGGCGCATCCCGGCCCTAACACGGACAGGCCTCTGCCAGCATCCTCCTTCATCGAGCGACTCCAGAGGTGCTACATACCCACGGGGGAGAAGCCTGTTAGCATGGGAGTTATGCTGCTGGCTGGTACGATGTTGTCAGCTCTCCCTACAACAAAGGTGGAGGAACCTGTTGAGGTGTAAGACTGTGGGTCAGTTCAAGTGTTGGAGCATTTAGTGTTTGGTAAGATGGCTGGTACATGTTGCCAGCCCTCACCACAGCAGGGTGAGGACCTGTTGGGGTATGAGACTAAGTTGAATGCAAGGGTAGTGGTGTTTAATGTTTGATAAGATGGGAATATGCAGAAAGACAGTTATTAAAGGATAGATTTAAAACTGGGAAACTTTACATGATACATAAGTGTATTTTCACATAATTGAGCTGATATTAACTTGAATTAGTTCTGGCATAGAGCAATATATACAGCAAGTGGTGTTAATATGACTGATATGGATATCAAGTAATGTATTTAATTTTATCAGTAGTTCTCTTCATATGATGATATCAACAGTTTTCTTAGTAAGATATGAGAGATATAAATCTTTTAGAAACATGATAGAGAAAAACTCTTAAATTGTTGGCATTTTCATCTCTGAAACATTTAAAATGGTCTTTTCTACATTTTTTAATTTAAAAAGATGTGTTACTTTCAAAGATTTTTAAATTACTGCCTTTGTATCATCCTCCATGTCTTAAAATTGCCTTTTTCATGGCATCTTTCCCTTCTCCTCCTCTCTTCCTCCTGCAGGCTCCAACACCTACCCAATCAGCCCAGTGCAGCACGGGTAAGTAATCTACTGGGTTGGCACAGGCAGTGTGTCCTCTTCATTGTGTGCTTTAACACATCATACTCTGCCACACTGGTCTCACAGACATTTTGGCTGTGGAGCAGCTCTGCAAATTCCTCTGCCATTCAGCAACCTGCGGAGACTCTGTCATACAAGGCAGTCAGCAGGCTGGGATGCCAAAGGACATGCAACAACAATGACCTCTTCCAAGTGACAGCCTCTGTGGGTCCTTGGCTTCTTGCTGTGTGAACTGATATACCATCCAGTGGCTGAGAGTTGAGGGAGAGAGAGAGAGAGAGAGAGAGAGAGAGAGAGAGAGAGAGAGAGAGAGAGAGAGAGAGAGAGAGAAAGAGAAAGAGAGAGAGAGAGAGAGAGAGAGAGAGAGAGAGAGAGAGAGAGAGAGAGAGAGAGAGAGAGAGAGAGAGAGAGAGAGAGAGAGAGAGAATTTTGTTCAGTGCCAGATTTAGGAGTCCACAAAAGACCAGCTGCCCAGGAGCTCTCCACGAATCTGGGGTCTTACCTAATCTGAGGAGTCTCCCCACATAAATATTCTGTAAGTGAAAGAAACTTAGAATTAATCAAACACTAGTTTTCTATGAACTAAATATTTTTTTATTACTATCAAAATAACCACTTGTTTCATTTACACTAAATAAATATGTTCCTTTCACTATAATATATTATATGTATTAAAAACTGTATGGAATACAGATACAAAAATATTAATATATAAATATTTCAGGGTAGATGGCCTCCACACTCAGAAGGCTGCTCACAGGGTTCTCCACAGACACAAATCCAGCCCTTGATTTGTAAAATTAATTATTTTATTTAATTATTTATTTTTTCCTTTGTAAGAGGAGCACTGCCTTAGGGAGGGAGAGAGAGAAAGAGAATAAAAAAAAAAAAAAAACAGATGCTGCATTTCTTTAAGAAATGGCATCCTGTAATAATAATCTGTTATACATGCCATAATTAATTATGGCATATAACATAAAATGTTATATGCCATTTGATAACAAGTTTTCTAGTAGATCCTAAGTGTAACTCAGTAAGTTTGTAACACAATCTCCCTTCTCCTAAATCCAAATTGCTTTATTATCACTGGGAGAGGCTGGGATGGACTGGGAGAGGCTGGGAATGCACTGAGAGAGGCTGGGATGGACTGGGAGGGAGGCTGGGATGGACTGGGAGAGGCTGGGAATGCACTGAGAGAGGCTGGGATGGACTGGGAGAAGCTTCAGGATGTACCTGGGAGAGGCTGGGATGGACTGGGAGAGGGCTACAGAGGATGGACTGGGAGAGGCTGGAAATGCACTGAGGAGAGGCTGCCGGGGATGGACTGAAATGCACTGGGGAGAGGCTGGGATGGGACTGGGAGGTGGTGCCCTAGAGATGCACTGGGAGAGGCTGGGATGGACCTGGGAGAGGCTGGAATGCTACTGAGAGAGGCTGGGATGGGACTGGGAGAGGCTGGGATGGACTGGGAGAGAGCTGGAATGCACTGAGAGAGGCTGGGATGGACTGGGAGAGGAGCTAGGGATGCACTGGGAGAGGCTGGGATGAAAAGGCTGGGGCTGGGGCTGAGGCTGGGGGAAAAGGTCAAGAATGTTGGGTGTATCTCCAAGACAGTCAGGAATACGAGTAGGGTGTTGCAAAATTCAATTGCTCTAGGTCATGGAGGATAGCAAAGTTGTAGGCCTAGATTTCACCAGGATGGTCAGTGAAGGGAGAGGAAAGCCAAAGCTGGTGAGTGAGAAGCATTGAAGTCTCCAAGAATGGAGATCTCTCTGCAAAAGGGAAGAGGGTCAGAATGTGCTCCACTTTGGAAGTTAAGTAGTTAAAGAATTTCTTATAATCAGGAGGAGTTAGGTGAGAAGTATATGCAGCACAGATAAATTTAGTATAGGGAGAGTGACTCTGTAGTCGTGAGCAGATGGTGGAAAAACTCAGAAGATTCAAGAGCGTGGGCATCGAGAGCAGAGTTAAATCATTGCGCACATAAACGCAGCATCCAGCTTTGGACTGAAAATATGAGGATAGAGAAAAAGTAAGAGGGAACAGAAAAGGAGCTACTGTCAGTTGCCTCAGACACCTGAGTTTCAGGTGGAGGAAAAGAAGATGAGGTTTAGAAGAGGAGAGGTGGTGTTCTAAGCAGATTGAAAATTAGATCTTTGACTGCGAGATGTTGCAGAAGTTACCATGAAGAAAAAGTTGAGGGGGGTGTCAAGACACTTTCAGGGTCTTTGACAGAAAGGCAGTCTGACCTGGGGACATTGCCATGGTCCCACTCCCCAGATGGGGACCCTACGAGGCTGGTGTAGGAGTCGCCACGATGATTTTAAAAATTTTTGAGTGAAGGGTGTGTGTGTTATTAGGTGCTTGTAGTTTTGTGTGGAGGAAGAAGGGGAGTTGTCTTTAGAGGGCAGGCTAAGACTGCTCCCCTTGTGTTGTGAGACACAAAGGGAAACGTTCAGCGAGGTCACAGCTGGGTTTAATGATAAGTTCACAGCACCCCTGAACAGTGCTTTAGACCTCACTGGTAGTAATTATCATTTAGGCAAGGATGTCTACTGCCTCCTCATATATATATATATATATATATATATATATATATATATATATATATATATATATATATGTATATATTTACCCAGCCAACATTGGATAATGGGAGGCATGTGCAGGTGTTTTGTGGGCTACTTTATGGGTCCCATGTGGGCTACCCACATTACTGTAAAACACAGGTTGTTCTTGGAGATTTAAACTTTTTGCATTTATAAATATTCATTCACATGACAGTAAAGATTCCGATTTTACTAACATGCCAGTTTCTCTTAAACCAAGCAATTTACGTGTAATCTTATCTTTTCTACAAATGGCTTGAGGCATTCTCTAACCCTCTTTGGAAAGTTGACAGATATAAGTAATACCAAGCTAATTTTCATTGAAATATTAAAAGAAAATTAAATAAATAAATAAATAAATAAAATAAATAAATAAAATAAATAAAACAAAAAATCTTTTTGGTTCAGTGATGTTCCTCATTTTTTGTCCAAGGTTCTAACCATACTCTAAAACTAACTTAACAACACCAAAACTAACCTATACCATACCTGCTGTAACCTAACCATACCTAAACTAACTTGACCACACCAAAACTAACCTAACCATACCCTTTGCTGTAATCTAACCATATACCTAAACTAACTTAACCACATCCAAACCTAACTACACCCAAACTAACCTAACTGTACTTGCTGTAACCTAACCATACCCAAAACTAACCCTAACTACACTCCAACCATATCAAATCCTAATCCTAACCATACCTAAACTTATCAAGGCAAGGTATGGCGTGCTCTAGCCAGTGGTAGCCATAATTTTATTTCCCTATTTTCATCAATAAGAAAAAGGCATTGAATTCAATTTTAAAAAAATCGTTTCAATTATTGTTAAGGTTTGTAGAAAAGAATAGTATCAAGAGCTGAGTGTTATTTCATAAAGATAGGTAATGAAATACTGGCACATTAATAAAAGTGATATCAAGCCTCAATATACTGACATACGGTAAATAACAGTACGCTAGTACCATCACAATCACCAGCACCACCACCTTACCATTTTATATCACTAGACAACCACCTCTACACCGTACGTAATGTACTTTCCACATATAAATGCATACCTTTGGGCAAATTGGTGTCAGCGGGAGCATTGAATGAATGCCTCTTGGCACTTGCTGGGAGACTGGATGCCTTGGTAATCTGCAGGGATCACCACTTTTTAACACAGGCTAACTTCTTACTTTACACGTTATGGAAGGCATCAAGTATGGCTTCAAGCATTTTAAAGTATTCACAACATGTATGTCGAGTGCAATTTAAAGATACCTTACTTTCGAACTGGTGTGACACCGCCAACGTACTGTTTAGCAGCACCCGCTGGGTTAGGCTTAACGTATGTTCACTTTTTTAAATCTCTGAATTAAAGTATATTGCATTTTCAAGTTCAAAAATTAAAAAACTATTATTGCATAAAAATAATGCAGAACTTTTCTTTCTCTTTCCACAAGTTACCTCCAGCAGATTATTAAAGTGTAGGTGGAAATTTTATTTAGAGCATGATGAACCCAGCCGTTAGCACGAGAAGGCGGCACAACAACCAATCAGCGGCGCACCTACAGAGTGTAGAAGAGATATTTTCGCTGAGCTACTGACGATGCTGAGTTACTGAAGAAAAGATTCAGATTGGACCGTGCTGGTATTGTTGCAGTGACTGATATAGTGAGAGACAAGCTGCAAAGTAAAACTGAAAGAAAATAGAGCCTTGACACCTGAGATGGTGGCCATCGGACGTATGATATTTAGCCACAGGAAAAATGCAACAGTGCAGTTGTGATGATTTTGGAAATACTAACGCGAAGCTTCCACTATCCAAGCCGTGCAATATCACAGACAATTGATGCACTGGCTGACCCAGAAAGTAGTCTGCCAGTTCGGTGGCTTTCCCTCACACCCAGCGTGAAGTGCAGCAAAAACAGGCAGAGTTCATGCAAGTAACTCAGTTTCCCGGTGTTGTGGGAGTGATTGATGGTACTCATATAAGAATTGGTGTACTCCCCTCATGTCGATGAACATGTGTATATGTGAACAGGAAACGCTATCACAGCATAAATGTGCCAAGTAGTATTTGATGCTCACTATAAGATTCTTGACATTGTGGCAAGGTGGCCTGGCTCAGTCAACGATGCAGAGAATACTAGATAAAGTCAGCACTCAAACTGATGTTTGAGGAACAACATGTACCTGCAGGATGCTACCTTTCCTCGGGGACAGTGGCTATCCCTGTAAGCAGTGGCTCCTCACTCCTGGCCTACCTTCGCCCTCAAACTGTTGCACAAGCTTAATTATAACAGGTGGGTTTATTTGTAAATAGTGTTCTGTTAGGTTTAGATATGCTTTGAACGAATCTAGTAGCTTTCTCCCCAGGGCCGCCCTCCCGCGTGTGCCGCAGCCCCTACAAGAACCGGTCCCTGCCCCCTTTGGGCACGCTCTCCTCCCCAAGGCTAAGTCCCCCGGGGCGTGGCCGCCCAATAACTAACCCCCCTCCTCCCAACAGTTCCAGTACCTTACGGAAGATGCAGCCGAGGGGACTACAGACGCCACCACCACCACTGCCACCACCCTGGCCACAACAAGAGGGTTATTCAAATGGGGAACATGCTTCAGGTGTTGCCCCAAAGATGCCTCAGCCCCGCAGCCCCACTTCCCCATGATAGTGCAGGCAGGGAATGTCATACAGGTGAGAGAGAGAGAGAGAGAGAGAGAGAGAGAGAGAGAGAGAGAGAGAGAGAGAGAGAGAGAGAGAGAGAAAGTTTTTTACATACAGAAAGGAGAGACAGAGATAGAAAAATCAATCTTACTACTACTACTACTACTACTACTACTACTACTACTAGCTACTTCTGGAGCACCTCCTTCCTCTCAGGTTGTTCCAGCTGACAACACGCAGGGTATTAGGGGCAGGAAAGTCGTTGGAGTTGGTCGGGTCATGCAAGTGGTCGGAGTCCCAGGCTTTCCCCCGACCCCAGCCCCAGACCCCTGCCCCAGCCACCCCCTCTCCCTGTGACCCCTTGCCCAGTCATCCCTCACCCCCTCCTGCCTCCCCTGCGGTGCTGCCAGCGGGGGTCGAGTGGGAGGTGGAGGTGGGCCACACACACACCTGGGTTAGCTGTGGCTTGGCTTATCTCCCCTCCTCAGCAGGTGAGAGAGAGAGAGAGAGTGTATATACATCTGTTGTTAGTTGTATTTATTTGTCTATATTTTCCTTTACAGAGTGATTGATTGATTAAATGATATATATTGGTGTTAATATATACAGACAGACTGGTATATAGACATTCTGATATGTGATGGCCAGTCCATGGAGCACAAGGTCTTTGTGGACTAATGAATATTTTACACTAAGGTTTAAGACCAGTGTTTTATTCAGCTATCATGAAAAAAAAAAAGAAAAAGACAGTACATAATTATTTAGTAAGTAATTCATAACTTTAACCCAATCAAATTATAGATACATGCAAAAAAGAATTATATCAATAACAAAAGTAAATAATAATAATAATAATAATAATAACTATTACAAATTACAAACAATTACATATGTTTATAATAGTAGAGCTGATTACAATTTGAAAACTAATAAATACAATGAATAATTACTTGTTAAGTGTTGTTTTATCAGTAATTTAAAGGAATGTAATGGTTTGTTTTTAACTGTGTCCGAGAGCCGGGTCCAGTGCTTGGTTCCTCGTGAGACGACACTCTGTTGGGCACGGGAGGTTCAGCAGAAGGGTGTCCTCAAGTTACCTGTCTGTCTTAACTGAATATCATGAGCCCGTGTCTCTTGTGTTTGTATTAAGAGCTTTGTATACAAACGCCAAGGTCTGGAATACAGTAATGTCTCCAGTTTCTAGGAGTTTAAGATCCACTGCTATGTTCGGACTTGTTACTGTTTGTCTTATTCCAAATTAGCTTTTTTGGGGCAAGAAATAATTTATGAGTGTAGGTTGTACTAGGAGAAAGAGAGAGAGAGAGAGAGAGAGAGAGAGAGAGAGAGAGAGAGAGAGAGAGAGAGAGAGAGAGAGAGAGAGAGAGAGAGAGAGAGAGAGAGAGAGAGAGAATGTTTGATATTATTATTATTATTATTATTATTATTATTATTATTATTATTATTATTATTATTATTATTATTATTATTATTATTATTACTGCTACATATTTCTCTCTCTCTCTCTCTCTCTCTCTCTCTCTCTCTCTCTCTCTCTCTCTCTCTCTCTCTCTCTCTCTCTCTCTCTCTCTTACAATAATAGTTTTACCCTTCTCTCTCATCCTCTCTCCCACTTCCACTCACTCACTCTCTCCCTCCTTTTGCAGCAAATCCCGAGGATCAACGAGGACATGGTGGACCCAGAGATTGCAGCAGCAGCAAGAGAGAGAGAGAGAAGCAAGAGAGGAGGGAGAGGAAGGAGAGGAGGAGGAGAGAGAGGGAGGCCAGGAGGGAGGCACGTCAGAGAGAGAGGGAGAGGAAGAGGTTGATTCTGTTACAACAACAACTGCAACAACAACAACAGTTAGTCAGTGAGGAGGGGGAGGGGCCGTCCTCTGATGCTGAGGATGAGGTATTGTTCAGGGTAAGTAGTAGTAGTAATGCATCATTTTTAAACTTTCCGAGATAATCTTATTTCAACAGGTAGAGATGAAAAAGTCCTCTAACTGACAAAAAAAAAACATTATCTATTTATTTTGTTATGTAGGCCAGCCAGCCGTGGGGGGGGACAAAACTTCAATAAAAGAGACTCTCTGAGGTGTGGCTCCCCAAAATAGAATTGCAAATGGTAGCCAGAATTTACATGAATACTGGAGGGTGCTGTCAGGCCAAACCAGCTCCCCATCTGTGCCTATGCAGTGTCTGGCCAGCCACTAGTGTGTTTTGGGGGCTCAGACCAGCAGATTCCCACTGTTTATTCACTGTTTGTGTTGATGCAGTGTCTGGCCAGCCACTTGTGTGTTTTGGGAGGCTCAGACCAGCAGATTCCCAGTGTTTATTCACTGTTTGTGTTGATGCAGTGTCTGGCCAGCCACTTGTGTGTTTTGGGGGCTCAGACCAGCAGATTCCCAGTGTTTATTCACTGTTTGTGTTGATTTAGTGTTTGGCCAGCCACTCTGTGTGTTTTGGGGGCTCAGACCAGCAGATTCCCACTGTTTATTCACTGTTTGTGTTGATCTAGTGTTTGGCCAGCCACTTGTGTGTATGTAGGGGACTCAGACCAGCAGATTCCCACTGTTTATCCACTGTTTGTGTTGATGCAGTGTTTGGCCAGCCACTAGTGTGTTTTGGGGGCTCAGACCAGCAGATTCCTACTATTTATCCACTGTTTGTGTTGATCTAGTGTTTGGCCAGCCACTTGTGTCTATGTAGGGATTCAGACCAGCAGATTCCCACTGTTTATCCACTGTTTGTGTTGATCTAGTGTTTGGCCAGCCAGTTGTGTGTTTTGGGGGCTCAGACCAGCAGATTCCCACTGTTTATTCACTGTTTGTGTTGATCTAGTGTTTGGCCAGCCACTTGTGTGTTTTGGGGGCTCAGACCAGCAGATTCTCACTGTTTATTCACTGTTTGTGTTGATCTAGTGTTTGGCCAGCCACTTGTGTGTATGTAGGGGACTCAGACCAGCAGATTCCCACTGTTTATCCATTGTTTGTGTTGATGCAGTGTTTAGCCAGCCACTTGTGTGTATGTAGGGGACTCAGACCAGCAGATTCCCACTGTTTATCCACTGTTTGTGTTGATGCAGTGTTTGGCCAGCCACTTGTGTGTATGTAGGGACTCAGACCAGCAGATTCCCACTGTTTATTCACTGTTTGTGTTGATGCAGTATTTGGCCAGCCACTTGTGTGTATGTAGCGGACTCAGACCAGCAGATTCCCACTGTTTATCCACTGTTTGTGTTGATGCAGTGTTTGGCCAGCCACTTGTGTGTTTTGGGGCTCAGACCAGCAGATTCCTACTATTTATCCACTGTTTGTGTTGATCTAGTGTTTGGCCAGCCACTTGTGTTTATGTAGGGGACTCAGACCAGCAGATTCCCACTGTTTATCCACTGTTTGTGTTGATGCAGTGTTTGGCCAGCCACTTGTGTGTTTTGGGGGCTCAGACCAGCAGATTCCTACTATTTATCCACTGTTTGTGTTGATCTAGTGTTTGGCCAGCCACTTGTGTTTATGTAGGGGACTCAGACCAGCAGATTCCCACTGTTTATCCACTGTTTGTGTTGATCTAGTGTTTGGCCAGCCATTTGTGTGTTTTGGGGGCTCAGACCAGCAGATTCCCACTGTTTATTCACTGTTTGTGTTGATCTAGTGTTTGGCCAGCCACTAGTGTGTTTTGGGGGCTCAGACCAGCAGATTCTCACTGTTTATTCACTGTTTGTGTTGATCTAGTGTTTGGCCAGCCACTTGTGTGTATGTAGGGGACTCAGACCAGCAGATTCCCACTGTTTATTCACTGTTTGTGTTGATGCAGTATTTGGCCAGCCACTTGTGTGTATGTAGCGGACTCAGACCAGCAGATTCCCACTGTTTATCCACTGTTTGTGTTGATGCAGTGTTTGGCCAGCCACTTGTGTGTTTTGGGGGCTCAGACCAGCAGATTCCTACTATTTATCCACTGTTTGTGTTGATCTAGTGTTTGGCCAGCCACTTGTGTTTATGTAGGGGACTCAGACCAGCAGATTCCCACTGTTTATCCACTGTTTGTGTTGATCTAGTGTTTGGCCAGCCACTTGTGTGTATGTAGGGGACTCAGACCAGCAGATTCCCACTGTTTATTCACTGTTTGTGTTGATCTAGTGTTTGGCCAGCCACTTGTGTGTATGTAGGGGACTCAGACCAGCAGATTCCCACTGTTTATCCATTGTTTGTGTTGATGCAGTGTTTGGCCAGCCACTTGTGTGTATGTAGGGACTCAGACCAGCAGATTCCCACTGTTTATCCACTGTTTGTGTTGATGCAGTGTTTGGCCAGCCACTTGTGTGTATGTAGGGGACTCAGACCAGCAGATTCCCACTGTTTATTCACTGTTTGTGTTGATGCAGTGTTTGGCCAGCCACTTGTGTGTATGTAGGGGACTCAGACCAGCAGATTCCCACTGTTTATCCACTGTTTGTGTTGATGCAGTGTTTGGCCAACCACTTGTGTGTTTTGGGGGCTCAGACCAGCAGATTCCTACTATTTATCCACTGTTTGTGTTGATCTAGTGTTTGGCCAGCCACTTGTGTTTATGTAGGGGACTCAGACCAGCAGATTCCCACTGTTTATCCACTGTTTGTGTTGATCTAGTGTTTGGCCAGCCACTTGTGTGTTTTGGGGGCTCAGACCAGCAGATTCCCACTGTTTATTCACTGTTTGTGTTGATCTAGTGTTTGGCCAGCCACTAGTGTGTTTTGGGGGCTCAGACCAGCAGATTCTCACTGTTTATTCACTGTTTGTGTTGATGCAGTGTTTGGCCAGCCACTTGTGTGTATGTAGGGGACTCAGACCAGCAGATTCCCACTGTTTATCCATTGTTTGTGTTGATGCAGTGTTTGGCCAGCCACTTGTGTGTATGTAGGGGACTGAGACAAGTTTATTTAATGTTCAGTGACCCGTTTGCAGGCACAGGGGTGTTGACGAGCTGGGTGTGCAGGAGACAGACAATTACAAAGGTTTACAGTTCAAATGGTACATGTATCTTCAAAATACAGATAATAAGTAGATAAATATTGAAATTAATATAGAGTACCATTCTTTATTTAACACTTAACCAAACTTAACCAACATACACACACACGCTAACTCAGACAGTTCCCTAACTACCTTACCATCCCGCAGGAGGCCATGTCGGAGGTGCCGGTGGTGGGGTCGCCAGTTCCGGAGTACGAGGTGGAGGAGGAAAAGGAAGAGGAGGGACGAGGAGGAGGCACGGATAAGGAAGAAGAAAAGATTATTACCTGTAGCCCTCCCTCCAGCTGATAAGGGGATATTAAGGAGCCCTTCCTACAGGTGTGTCTGTCTACCTGTGTGTCTCTTTCTATCTCTCCTTTTCATTTTTCCAGTTTCCCATTATTTTCTCCACCCTCTCACTGTCTTTTCTCAGCCTCTCACAACCTATCACACCCTCTCCCAGCTATTCACAGCCACTCACAGCCTCTCTCTCTCACTCTATCTCATTCCCAGTGTATCCAGACCATTCCAGACTCACCCCAAACTGTCCCAAACTGTTGGGATGGACTTCCAGTCCATCCCAACTTCTCACAACCTCTTCCAGCCTTTCACAGCCTCTCTCTCTCTCTCTCTCTCTCTCTCTCTCTCTCTCTCTCTCTCTCTCTCTCTCTCTCTCTCTCTCTCTCTCTCTCTCTCTCTCTCTCTCTCTCTCTCTCTCTCTCTCTCTCTCTCTCTCTCTCTCTCTCTCTCTCTCTCTCTCTCTCTCTCTCTCTCTCTCTCTCTCTCTCTCTCTCTCTCTCTCTCTCTCTCTCTCTCTCTCTCTCTCATTCCCAATGTATCCAGACCATCCCAGACTCACCCCAAACCATCTCCAAGACTCCCCTTCTCTCTTCCTCTCCCTCTCCCTCTCTCTCCCTCCCCTCTCTCACTCTCCTAACTCTCCCCAGGAGAGTCCCCAGTGGTGAGCAGATGGTGATGCTGGAGATGATACTGGCATGATTGAGTATTATAATTAGCCATAAACACTTGCTTGCTTACTTTCATGTCTACACAGGTTCGTTCGATGCAAGGAGTTGGCACAGGAGGCGTCCCGAGGCTGTGTAGAGCGGCCGTCTGAACCTGGTGCCACAGCTTACTATGTTCAACAGGTGCGTGTGTGTGTGTGTGTGTGTGTGTGTGTGTGTGTGTGTGTGTGTGTTTTGTGTGGTCATTTCACTATCTATCTATCTGTTTAGTTTGTCTCCATCTGTCTGTCTTTCTGTCATTGGTCTGTCTGTCTGTCTGTGTATTGCAATGATTTTTTCAGTTATGTATTTTATTTTTTATTCTTTGTGTACTTGTGTCTGTCTGTATGTATGTATGTATCAGTCAGTGAGTCAGTCAGTCAGTCACTCAGTTAGTCAGTCATTCAGTCAGTCAGTTAGTCAGTCATTCAGTCAGTTAGTGAGTTAGTCAGTTAGTCAGTCTGTCAGTCACTCACACAGTGTTAATCCTCCTCTTCCTCCTCCTCCTCCTCCTCCTCCTCCTCCTCCTCCTCCTCCTCCTCCTCCTCCTCCTCCTCCTCCTCCTCCTCCTCCTCCTCCTCCTCCTCCTCCTCCTCCTCGTCCACCTCCTCCTCCTCCTCCTCCTCCTCCTCCTCCTCCTCCTCCTCCTCCTCCTCCTCCTCCTCCTCCTCCTCCTCCTTGTTCCCCACCACCCCTGCCAAGAGGTGAGTGTATGTACGTGTGTGTGTGTGTGTGTGTGTGTGTGTGTGTGTGTAGTAATAATAGTAATGCTATGTACATATATAAATACTGTTAATATTATTGATAAAAAATATTGATGATGATGATGATGATGATTCAGTGGTGATTATGAAAATGTGCATTACAATATAGGGTAGATATTATTGTTATTACCTGTGTGTGTGTGTGTGTGTGTGTGTGTGTGTGTGTGTGTGTGTGTGTGTGTGTGTGTGTGTGTGTGTGTATGTGTGTGTGTGTGTGAGGAATAATTGAATAATTGAATAATTGATGCTCTCTCCTTTGCTATTCATTATATACATGGACAGATGCCTGAAGGAAGTGTGTGTAAGGGAGGATAAAGAGATCATGCTGGCCTATGCAGACGATGTCGCTGTCGTGACAGGAAGCCAACAAGATCTTCAAGAGGCCATGACAAAGATGGAATGATGTTTTAAATAGGGAAGGAATGAGAATGAACAAACAAAAAACTTATTTACTAGTGGACAAGCAACAAGTGATGGTGTGGCTCTGAGCCACTGTAGTAGGGATGTTATGGTTTAAGTGTAGGAAGTTGCAAATGCTCACCTAACAATTGCACCTTAGTAGAAAAACACAAACAGGAAGTTTATGCAAGTTTTTATCCTTATATAAAATGTTGTATTGCATCAAACCTCCATACATTACTGTCTCTATCCAGTATGAGACCGGTGTTCAGGAAGCACAAGCATGTGCTGAATAACAAGAAGCCGGCATTGGTGAAGGTGACAACATTTCATCTATTTATACATACTTTTATTATTAAAGCTTATCTTATAATTATTTCTGAAGAGATTGACTAATTTTTGTAGTATTTATGACTTAGAACTACGAGTATGATAAAGCTATGAATTGATATAATTCCTGATTTGTTTTATCTTTTCATTATCCTTCCTTTGTTAATTGAGCATTTTATATTACTTAGCTTAAAAATGCAAGAACGGTTCAGAAGTATCCAACCTTGGGCTAAGGGCCAAAATTATGGTATCATTCAAAATGTCCTTCAAAGAAAGCCCTCTGTAATCCAACACACTTAGCCCATTAATCCTTCCATTTCTCATCAATTTGTTCAACATTCATATTTTTCCCTTATAGGGTTGAACAATTTTCATGGGTTCAGAGCAAAAGGCTTCCTCATTCCTCCCCAAGGTATTCTCGGATGGTAAGCAGGTTTGACTCTGGAGCAAACCTGACCAAGGGCTACTGCCCAAGGCTACAGAGGTTCCTCTCCCTGGAGGCTGAATGCACCATGTGAGATGGTTCTGTTATGTGGATGAATGTCATGGTGGATAGCAGTGCCACCACATTCCTACAATCATCCATCACTCCCACTGCTCAAACGCTTCTGCAACCAATGATAGGTATGCTGCCACATTCTGCATGGTCTCCTTGGCTCTCAGATAAGGATACTGTCAACAGGTTTGGGATTGCCAAAAAATCATAAGGAGCTATGTCTGAAAAGTCCAGAGAGAGAGAGAGAGAGAAAGAATGAGCAAGAGAAAGAGTAGGATGAAGCAAAGGAAGAGTCAAGAGGGAGGAAGAGAGAGTAGGACAAGAAAAAACAGAACAAATAAATCCCCTACACGTCTTGTCTCCATTCACACAAGCCATGAAAAGCTTGTCCATCCCTGAGTGCTCAGAAGCAGTGTTCCACTGATGATGTGGAAACTGAGACACCCAATCATTTAATGGGCTTTAGTAGGTTTTGTCACCAGTCTTCTGTGTGTCACTGACTACATTTTGAAATTTTTATCTGTTCTATTTAATTTTGTGTGTATGTACACAATGTTTATGGTCAATAAACTATTTATAAAACTATTTATCTGTGTGAGTAAGATAAAAGCAGTTATTGTTATTATTATTATTATTATTATTATTATTATTATTATTATTATTATTATTATTATTACACATTTTCCTCCTTGTATTTAAATATTATTATTATTATTATTATTATTATTATTATTATCATGAATTGTTCTTGTTTATAAATAAAATACTGTAACTGATTATTATTTTTTTTATCATTCATTTAGACTCTCTCTCTCTCTCTCTCTCTCTCTCTCTCTCTCTCTCTCTCTCTCTCTCTCTCTCTCTCTCTCTCTCTCTCTCTCTCTCTCTCTCTCTCTCTCGAATAAAATGACTGGTGAGGAACTCTAATAATTAAAGTGCTAAAAAATCCATTAAACTACGAGAAATAAGACAAATAATTAATGACACACCTAATAACACAAACAAGGAGTAATAAACAAAACTTAAGCCAGAAAACACGAAAAGATAAAACTATCATATAAAGAAATACGAAGTAAAAAAAAAAAAATCATGAATATCAAATAAATAACTCACATATAATCAATAAACACGTAAGGAACAGTAAATAAACAATTAAGCCATTCATTGCAAGGGCCACAGTCAGAAAGTGAAAAAAAAAAAAATGCTTAGTTAAATACCGAGGCTAAATAAAACAAGGAATTAGACAAATGACAAATAATTAATAAATACATAAGGAATAATGAATAAACAAAAATTAAGCCAGGAAGACTATTATAATTATTGCAAGGAGACGATATGTATGTATGTATTGTATGTAATTCGAGGTTAAAATGGCTCAAATCTGACCCAACAGCAGGCCATAAGTGAAGGTGTTCCTCAAGGCAGGGAGGGGGGAGCAATGAATAGGGGAGGGGCTATAAACTATTGGGGGGATATTAATTAATGACGCATCCAGTTTAGCGTGTGTATATTTCGCGTTGTGATAATTTAAAGGTTTTCTCGCGTTTTTATCTTTATTTATTGATTGATTTTATTTATTTATTTTATTTTTTTGGCAGGTGTTATATTTGTTGAGTGTTTTAAGTAACTGTGGCTCATTGCATCAAAACTCCATTCATTACCTTCGTGGGAAGGTTCAATTTGGCAAGGTTTTATTTCGCATTTTGGGTTTTATAGTAAATTATGCATTTTCTCATATTTTTCTTTGTTGGTATTGTCCCTTCCACGCCATATATGACTGGAAAGTTGGGGGCGCCTTCCCCCCCCACCCTCCACTGCTACGTTTTTTTTTCTTAATCAGTCAGTCAACCAATCAATCAATCCCTTCATGAATCATACCCATTTCCAGGTGTCACCACCACCCATAGATCTCTCATTCTGTCATGTATGAACAAGTGCTAAGGGCAAGCTGAACAAGTACAAAGGGCAAGCCAGCTGTCTCTTTTAATATTCTTGCCTGAAATAACATTACAAATGAGGGTCTATTAATCATCCATTAAATAATCCATTTTTATTGCTTTCTCATTCTTCTTCCTCTGTGTATTGTTAAATTGGTTATATCATTGTCCCTTCCTGTGTTTTAGTGTGCCATTACCTGTCCTCTCTTCCAGCTGATATTTAGTTTGTACTAAAATAGACTGGCATAACTTTACAATTTATACACAAATAACAACATAAACCAATAATGCATTGATATTATGCATGATAGGAGTGGACATTTCCACTCTACATCATTAATGAATGCATGATGAGACGCACACTATTACAAAGCTAATGAGTTCAATACAAACACTCAATAACAATTTCAATAACTTTATTAAAAATAGCAATCTTTATAAATCATGAAACCAACATCAAATGCACAATAATGCAAACACTTTTTACACACACACTCTTTAATGATATTTCCTAATATACAGTATAATTCCAAACAGAGAGAGAGAGAGAGAGAGAGAGAGAGAGAGAGAGAGAGAGAGAGAGAGAGAGAGAGAGAGAGAGAGAGAGAGAGAGAGAGAGAGAGAGAGAGAGAGAGAGAGAGAGAGAGAGAGAGAGTGATGAACTACCTGGGGTCATAAATGCAAAGTACAGGTATCAGTCAGGCAAAGCATAGTGCTTGCCTGTCTCATATGGAATGTAAAAACATGGCTTCATATCATTCCAGACCTGGGATTATGGCCAAAAGTTACCAAGCAGTGCTGAGCAAAATCCAGTAGAGTAATATTCAGTATCATTGAATTACTGACAAAGTAAAGATCATTATGTGCAATGATACTCACTACCTAGGAGCATTTCAGGTTACTACCAAGAGTCTGACCATGCTGGCAGGGATGGTTAGGCTACAACACATTACATACTTCTCCATTCAAATCAGTCAGCTGATTAAATGGTGAGTTAAACCATTTTGATCATCTAAATCATATTAAGGCATTGGATGAGACCTGGACAGCTTTGGGTCCAACACCATACATAGGTACTCCACTACTCTGTGGGAGACACTTGATTGTGGCAAGAGTCATCACAATACCAAACACCATCCTTGACAAAGCACAGCATGGCCCACTCATCCACAGGAACCCAGCCATCTCTAAGGAGCAAATTAATGCTGCCCAGTGTCACTCCTCATCACTTTTAGGAATAAGAAGTAGATCCCACCCCCAGCACCATCTTTACATAGAATATAATACAGAGGATAGAGAAGGAATACAAACAGGGCACATGGTATGGTATAGAACACCAACCCTCACTTTTGGAAAACCCCAGCCACTCAGTAGGAGACTGAGTGGCTGGAATACATGGAATACAAAGTGCATGGAATACAGTAGTATTCCATGCAGTTTTTAATACATATAATATATTATAGTGAAAGGAACATATTTATATAACATATATATAAGGACGCTGCTTATCTTCTCGAGCTGCTGAAGGTCATGATCTGCTTCCTTTTCCTGCACCAGCTTTGATATCAAATCCTGCAGGAAACAACTGTGTTAATTCACATTTTGAATAAATCTAATAGATGAAATTTCACTTACAACACCTTATGTGTCTCTGGTGACTCATGGAGGACAGATACATCACCTGAGAGTAAATGGTCAGTGAAGAAGTTGACCCTTGATCCTGGCTAATCACATTAAGTACATTAAACACTCCTGTTAACTAATAAATGAGGGATAGATTTCTCTGGAAGGTTACATTACACTACTTCCCTGGCATTTGAAAACATTTTGCTCTACATGAACTCATATGGAAGCTTTACTGCAACATTAAATCTCAGCTAGATGCCAGATGGTGTAGCCTCCATCACAGAGCAAGGTAATGATATGAAGGCTTAGTACTTTGGTCAACACCTGAATAAGAACCGTTTGAGATGCAGCAGAGATCACTAACCTGCCAGCAATTGAATAAGAAGTGTGTGAGATGCAGCAGAGATCACTAACCTGCCAGCAATTGAATAAGAAGTGTGTGAGATGCAGCAGAAATCACTAATCTGCCATGACATGAATAAGAAGTGTGTGAGATGCAAAAGAGAGCACTAACCTGCAGAGTGGTTTTGCTTCATTTCCTCTCATTCATGATGGAGGCTGGCAAGGTCTAACTCGCGTTCTCGAGCTTGTTGCTTCATCACTCCTCGCTGCAACTGGTAGATGGTGATGTAGTCACCTGAAGAAGGATAAAATTCTTCATTAAAAGACCAAGGAAATGGCATACAGTAAACAGTAAACACTTCCTCCACTTCACTTTTACAGATGATTCAAATGAGCAAAAAACATGCACTCACCGATGGACTCTGTCTCCTCATGCACTACAGCATGCTCAAGCTGCTACTTCCTGTCACTCAGCTCAGCCACCTCCTTCATGCTGCAAGTTAACCTGCTCTCCAGGACCCTGTGAGCCTCCTGCAGTTGTTGCAGCTTCTGTTAAAGCTCAGTTCCTCCCAATCCTGTTGTTTCTCCTGATAAAACAATAAGTTTGTTTCTCTCAACTTTTCTTAATACAGCCTCAATAAACAAATCCAATAACAATGCTTTTATTTTGTTATTAATTCAAAAAATTGAGCAACAGTGAGGAAAAATTATTTGCTTTATTATTAGAGAATATAAACTTTCTTACCTTTTGGTTCAGTTATGACATCTTCAGACAACTTTTCATGAGCAAGAGATTCTCCCAGCAGTTTGTTATACTTATCCCTCTCACAGTCTAGCTGAACCTGAAGACTGCTGCACTCACTCTCCAACCTGCTAACCTCAGATGTCAGTGTAGCCACTTGACCCAGCAATTTCCCCTTGGTATCTGTACCTGGAGGTGAAAAATTGATGCAACAGAGGGCCAGACAAGAATGACCAATGGAAGTAATTAGACGTAATGTAAGAAGTGGGTATAAGACTAAGGGAAATAGAAGGGCAATGGAGAGAGGGTTAGATGCACCAGAAATGTCTGTGGAGCCAGGAAAAATTTTAACTTGTAACAGAGATAACTAAGAGCAACTGTGAATGAATAAATGTGATGTAGCCTCGACCCATGACTGGGAAAATGCAAAAGCAGCACCTCAGACACCAGGACCATGATGACTGGCAGCTCCCAAAATTAGCTGCTGGCTTTTGTACTCCTAGTCACCACAGGAGGCTCATCCACAGCTAATCCTATCAGCTGATCATCTTGGGTGAAGTAATTGTTTATCAGTCTGGCTGTTGAGTCCTGATGCAGAGATGTGTGTGTGTGTGTGTGTGTGTGTGTGTGTGTGTGTGTGTGTGTGTGTGTGTGTGTGTGTGTGTGTGTGTGTGTGTGTGTGTGTGTGTGTGTGTGTGTGTGTGTGTGTGTGCACTTTGGAAAGCCTCCTCCAAGGAGAATGTCAGTTTGATATACAAATATATATTCATGTGGATGGTAGCTCACATTTAGCTTCTGAGTTCTCACATGAAGACATGCCATCCTTGTCTTTTTCCTCTGAGGGAGTGACTTTATACTCTGTGATAAGTGCATGCAGCTCACTATTCTGTCTTGTGACGTTTTTGATTTCTATCTGTGAAAGACACAAGAAGGCAGTAAGTTAACTTGTTTAACATGCCACATCATTTTATATATATTATGCCAAGTTTAAACAGGAAAGCCTCACCAGAAGCATCAACTAAAGACCAAAGTGATTAACAAATCTTTCACTTTACCACCCATAATGACAAAAGCTGATGATGTCCATATCCTGCATTTTTACACCTTCATGATTCCATTAGATTACATTAGATTACATTAGAACAGTATGTGACCAATGACGTCTCCATTCTACATTGCCATGACAAGAATACAGGGCTTTACTGAACATAAACCAAGGACGCCTCCATTCTACATTGCCATGACAAGAATACGGGGCTTTACTGAACATAAACCAAGGACGCCTCCATTCTACATTGCCATGACAGAGAATACAGGGCTTTACTGAACATAAACCAATGACGCCTCCATTCTACATTGCCATGACAAGAATACAGGGCTTTACTGAACATAAACCAAGGATTCCCTCCTCCTCTCTCTAAGGGTTAGGGTTCTCTCAACAGTTACAGCGTGGTGTGAGAGATGCAGTGCTGTCAAGGCTTTACTATTTACAGGAAGCAACACACCAATAAATAAATGTTACTTTGGAAATGAAACTGAATAATCAAAGGCTTTATATCTCATGAACTTCCCTTCTTTAATAAACTGTCTTCAAGCTGACAGACTCCAGTAGTATTGCATCTTAGGAATATTCTACAGCTGATTTCATAATAACTGCTCTCTAAAACTGACTACATGCCTCCTTCCCTGCCTCCTACAGACTCTACTCAACAATTGTTGCTATTCTGTTCATGCTGGTGTGACAGTTAACCAGTATATTAATTCCTTAGTTATGTACACTCCTAGAATGGTGGTTCATTTTATCTACCAGTGATTTGAATTCCCAGCTTCTAAGTATTACATTATTATTTGTTGATTGGTACCATTTGTATGCAATCAGAGAAAGATTTCAATATAAAAACATATCCATGTTACTGTTACCTTTCAGAATGTAAACCAAAATGAAAGCTATGTAAATTTCTTGGTTCTTGTGCTTCTTCAAATGCAGTCCCTTGTCTGGTTTCTCTGTCAATTCTAATTTCTTATTGCTCTGTGGAAAAACAAAGTGCAAATGTTTAGGATGAACTGATTCAATAATATTGCTTTCACAATTTCAATATTGTTCACAATTTCTGCAGGAAGTTTACTCCATATATTTACTATACGATTAAAGAAAAAAATGTTTGGCCTTGTGGGATTTAAAACGTTTGGGTATAATCTTGAATCCATTATTTCTTGTTAGGTAGAATGAATGAGGAGGAGGAGGAGGAGGAGGAGGAGGAGGAGGAGGAGGAGGAGGAGGAGGAGGAGGAGGAGGAGGAGGAGGAGGAGGAGGAGGAGGAGGAGGGAGAAACAAAGATAGGAGGGAAGGAAGAAAGGAAGAAAAGGGAGAGAGAGAGAGAGAGAGAGAGAGAGAGAGAGAGAGAGAGAGAGAGAGAGAGAGAGAGAGAGAGAGAGAGAGAGAGAGAGAGAGAGAGAGAGAGAGAGAGAGAGAGAGAGAGAGAGAGAGAGAGAGAGAGAGAGAGAGAGAGAGAGAGAGAGAGAGAGAGAGAGAGAGAGAGAGAGAGAGAGAGGAGTTGGTAAGGAAAATTATTACAATGGTCCAAGGTGAAGAACAGGGACTGGAATGAGAAGTGGAAGAAGCATATAGAATTGGAAAATATAGTGAAGGAGGTAAAAGACCATTAGAAAGTGAGAATGAGATCCCAAGTTACAGTAAAGGAGATCCTGAGTGAGAACTGGGAAGCTGGCTGAAAATTCAGAATACAAGAATATTTGGAGTAAAAAAAGAGATATGAACTTGGAAAGAAAGGGAAAAAGAGAAGGATCTGAGGAATGAAGCCAAGCAAAAAAAAAGCAGAGAAGTACAGAGACCGAGAAGCAGAAATTTTATTGGAGGGTACTAGATATGAAACTAAGGAAATGGTATATTCAGGAAAAGGGAACAAGAAATGAAAGAACCACAACAGCAGACAGACAAATTGCATGTAGTGGGAGAAGTAGTATATTAAGAGTAATATATACAAAACAAACTTCATGTAAACAAATAAAATTTTCAGAAAACTTGTCACTGACAAAACCTTATTAACAACTCACCTTCTCCTTCTGCGGCATTTTCCTTCCTTCTTATCTTTCTCCTTTCCTTCCCCATCTTCCTCCCTCACCTCCTCCCTCTCCTTCCCCTCTTTCTTTCCACCTTCCTCCTCACTCTTGTGACTCTTAACTCTCTTCCTCCCTCGTCCTCCTCTTCCCCTGTGCTTCCTCACTCTGAAAGAAAAAGACTTGTTTAAAAAAGCAAGCAAATATAGTAGTAATAGTAAAAAAAAGTCAATGAAATGAAAGTTTATACACATATGAAATTAGTGAAAATTTGACACCAAACATTTCTCTATCTGTAACATTTACATCAGAATGACTGCTTGAGAACACAAGATATGAAAAGTGAAAAGGGAATGATGTATATAACAAAGAAAAAAACATTTGTATAATGACATATGACAGGAAAAATAATCTTGCATACACTGAGTCCCTTAAATCACTTGCTTCCTTGTATATTAACTCCCCAAAATGCTCATTCCTTGTACTCTCATTTTTCAGAAACACCTCTTCCTTATATATTGTCACTCAAGCACTCCTTTCTTGTACACTTATTCCTAAATCACTCCTGTCTTCCTGTATTCTCATTCTCCAAACACTGCGTTGCCTCTGCACACCCAGTTCCTCCAAAACATTTCTTCATTGTTTACTCATCCCCCCAAACACAGCAACTTTCTTGTATACTCAGCTCTCAAAAGATGCATTTTTAAAAACATCCATAACTCACTTTTATTTTCATTCCCCCCAAAACACTCCCGGCTGTGCACACTCCAGCACGTTAACACAACCTAACCAAGCAATACACCACGACTACTGGCACCATCCAAGATCTGGCCCCAGCACCCCTGCCTCCTTGCGTGCCAGCTCCAGCAATGCCAAGGCCACAGCGGCAGGTACGCGTCACCACACTCGGGCGCCTGCTCCCCACCACAGCTCCACCAGGGACTCTGTTGCCTCCCTGGAGTGGTAAGGAGTGTCAAGTTAAACCTGGTGTTTACTTTCACTATGATATAGAAACCAATTAACAACACAGAAAACAACACAACTAGGTAACATGCAACACATACCACACCTAAGCAACAGACACACCTCGAAAGGCAGCCACAGCAGATTTGGGAAGTCCCCACCAGGAGGTGTGCGCTTGCCCCTAGAAGGAAACTGAGTCCCGAACGCTGCTTGCACTTGCCGCACGTCCAAGGGGAGCAAGCAAACAGGCCATCATCAAACAAGTCTTGACTTTAACCATTCGTAATTTACACCATCATATATTATTGTGGGAGTAACTTCATGTTTAGTATATCTTAACATGGAACATTATTAAGAATGTGTACATGCTTGTATTATTTGATAGAATTATGTGGTCCCAGCTACACTTTCCACTCACACTCTCATCCATCACCAAGAATTAAACTAACCCCTATTACTTTTCCTCCCACCCTCAGAAATTATTAAACTAACCTCCAGTCACATTCTTCTGACACCCTCATCCCTCACTAAAAATTAATACCAACTGGCAAAATTACCAAACTAACCTCTAAATATCATCCTCCTACACATCTAGTCTCTCACTAAAATTAATCTCACCAAACACGATTATCAAAAGCTAATATCCAATCACTTTCCTCTGACCCTCAAAATCAACTTTCCAGCTGGTAGAATTATTAACCTATACTCCAGTCACTTCCACCCTCTCATCCCTCATTAAAATTAATCCCAGCCTTCAAAATTATTGAACTAACCTCCAGTCAAAGAAATATCACTGGTTTTGTAGGGGATATTGTCACTGCACTAAGGGATGCACACAATTTCTCGTAAGTTTTCACATTTTTGCGTTCAACTGTACCGGTCCTAAGTGGAGGAGTGAAAAAGTGACATCTAATGAATAGTTGCCACAAAACTTATTCTCATTACTTTTTGTTCCTTGTCATTTTTCTTTCAGGCTTTTTTCATCATCACAGCAGCTTGAAATTTTGAAAATACATGCTATTTGAGGAGAGGTAGCTGTACATGTGAAAAAAAGAAGGAAACAAACATCCATACTTGTGACTGATATGAAAAATAAACTAATACATATAAATGTATATTTCACTTTTCTTTCTAGCAATTAAAAAATGTACATACGACAGTATTTCTTTCTTTTTCACCTCAATAAATACGACAACAGTATTTTTCCTTCCCTTCAGTACTGACACAGAGCCTTTCCCTTAGTACATATCACAGTACTTTTCCTTTTTGCTCAGTGCATATGAGAATAATTTTCCTTTTCCTCCATGCATATGACACTACTTGCCCTTTTCCCTTTTCTTTCCCTAAATAGAGAAGACAAGACAGAAATTTTCTTTCCCTCAATACACAACCACACTATTTTTCTCCCACTCTCTCTCTTGTACAGAGTCAGTTTTCCAATGTACTGGAAGGTTATGCCTACGGGAAACTGAAGGACAGCTCAAGCAACGGAGTGGACGAGGCACGGTTAGGAGCTCTGCAGAGGTCAAGGGAAGCTGACCTCACTGTCTCTGAATTGTCCCATCACTGAGGAGAGGTTGAAAGTCTGTTACCTACACCCAGCCTATCTATAATCATCAGGTGAGAGATACAGGTGATGATCAAATAATATTTTAAAGATGTTGAACAAAGTGCTCCCTTAAACAGATTAATTGGATCCAGCAAAATGTTCAGAATATGAAATGTCAAATAATTAGATTGATCTATCTATATGCCAGGCTGGCAGTCCTATACAGGGTGCCCCAGACACTACACTATACACTCACATACAACATTGACACTGTTAATCCAAATTCTAATCTATTTATCCCTATATACCAGGCCAACAATCCTCCCCAAGACACATGAGACAAATCACCACACATTCCACACTCTTAACTTCATTATTATTACTTGACGATTTAGCTTCATCTATACATCAGGCTGGCAACGTCACCACACAAAATGGCCCAAACAAGGCACCACACACACATTCACACTCTTAATATCATCTGTCAGGCCCTAGTGGGAAAGGGACAATCTTGTGGCCCACCATACTACACCTCAGGAGGTCAGACACAGCATTCAGTTAACAAAAAATCACATTAACACCCACTCCCCACAGAACATAGTAACACAAAATCAGATGCTAACACTCACACCCAACGTCACATTCACAAGACAGGAGTTCTCATCCCACAGCCGTAAACTGTTTTGCGGCCACCCACGAGGACCTTGCCAAGAAGATGCTTGCCTACACAACCCCAACGGACACAGCTCTGTACCGGGCGCATCCCGGCTGCACGACAGGCCTCCGCTTCAGCATCCTCTTCTTCATCGAAGAGCGACTCCAGAAGGGTGCTTCCACATATGCCCCACGGGGGAGAAGCCTGTTAGCATGGGAGTTGCTGCTGGCTGGTACATGTTGTCAGCTCTCCTACAACAAGGTGAGGACCCTGTTGAGGTGTAAAAGACTGGTCAGTTCAAAGTGTTGGAGCATTTAGTGTTTGGTAAGATGGCTGGTACATGTTGCCCAGCCCACTCCTACAACAGGGTGAGGACCTGTTGGGGTATGAGACTAAGTTTGAATGCACAAGGAAGGTAGTCAGGTGTTTAATGTTTGATAAGATGGGAATACAGAAAGACAGTTATTAAAGGATAGATTTAAAAACTAGGGAAACTTTACATGATACCTGGTGTATTTTCATAATTGAGCTGATATTAACTTGAATTAGTTACAACTGGCATGAGCAATATAAGCAAGAGTGGTGTTAATATGCAGCTGATATGGATATCAAGTAATGTATTTAATTTTATCAGTAGTTCTCTTTAAAAATATGATGATATCCAACAGTTTTCTTAGTAAAGATATGAGATATAAATCTTTTTTAGAAATGATGAGAAAACTCTTAAATTGCATTTTCATCTCTGAAACATTTTAAAATGGTCTTTTCTACATTTTTTTAATTTAAAAAGATGTAATTTACTTTCCAAAGATTTTTAAATTGCCTTTGTATCATCCTCACATGTCTTAAAATTGCCTTTTCATGGCATCTTTCCCTCCTCTCCTCTTCCTCCTGCAGGCTCCAACACCTACCCAATCAGCAGTGCAGCACGGGTAATCTACTGGGTTGGCTACAGTGTGTCCCTCATTTGTGTACACACATCATACTCTCTGCCACACTGGTCTCACATTTTGCTGTGGGAGCAGCCTGCACCTCTGCCATTCCAGCAACCTGCGGGACCTGTCTAGGCAGTCCAGGCTGGAGATGCTGGATGCAACAACAATGACCTCTTCCAAGTGAGCGACCCAGCCTCGGTGGGTCCTTGGCTTCTTGCTGTGTGAACTGATATACCATCCAGTGGCTGAGAGTTGAGAGAGAGAGAGAGAGAGAGAGAGAGAGAGAGAGAGAGAGAGAGAGAGAGAGAGAGAGAGAGAGAGAGAGAGAGAGAGAGAGAGAGAGAGAGAGAGAGAGAGAGAGAGAGAGAGAGAGAGAGAGAGAGAGAGAGAGAGAGAGAGAGAGAGAGAGAATTTTGTTCAGTGCCAGATTTAGGAGTCCACAAAAAGACCAGCTGCCCAGGAGCCTCCACAATCCTCACAAAACGGGGTCTCCACAATCTGAGGAGTCTCCCACATAAATATTCTGTAAAGTGAAAGAGAAACTTAAATTAATCAAACACTAGTTTTCTATGAACTAAATATTTTTTTTATTACTATCAAAAAAATAACCACTTGTTTCATTTACACTAAATAAATATGTTCCTTTCACTATAATATATTTATATGTATTAAAAACTGCATGGAATACAGATACAAAAATATTAATATAAATATTTCAGGTAGATGGCACTCCACACTCAGGCTGCTCACAGGCCTCCACAGACACAGAATCCAGCCCTTGATTTGTAAATTAATTATTTTATTTAATTATTTATTTTTCCTTTGTAAGAGAGAGCACTGCCTTAGGGGAGGGAGAGAGAGAAAGAAGAATAATAAAAAAAAAAAAAAAAACAGATGCCATTTCTTTAAGAAATGGCATCTGTAATAATAATCTGTTATATGCCATAATAAATTATGGCATATAACATAAAATGTTATATGCCATTTGATAACAGTTTTCTATAGATCTAGGAGTGTAACTCAGTAAGTTTGTAACACAATCTCCCTTTCCTAAATCCAAATTGCTTTTATTATCACTGGGAGAGGCTGGGATGGACTGGGAGAGGCTGGAATGCACTGAGAGAGGAGGCTGGGATGGACTGGGAGAAGCCTAAGGATGCACTGGGAGGAGGCTGCAGGATGGACTGGGAGAGGCTGGAATGCACTGAGAGGAGGCTGGGATGGACTGGGAGAGGCTGAGAAATGCCACTGGGAGAGGCTGGGATGGACTGGAAGAGGCTGGGATGGACTGGGAGGAGTCTAGGATGCACTGGGAGAGGCTGGGATGGACTGGGAGAGGCTGGGATGGACTGGGAGAGGCTGGAATGCACTGAGAGAGGCTGGGATGGACTGGGAGAGGCTGGGATGGGAGCTGGGAGAGGCTGGAATGCACTGAGAGAGGCTGAGATGGACTGGGAGAGGCTAGGATACACTGGGAGAGGCTGGGATGAAGGAGAGGCTGGGGCTGGGGCTGAGGGCTGGGGGAAAAGGTCAAGAATGTTGGGTGTATCTCCAAGACAGTCAGGAATACGAGTAGGGTGTTGCACCAATTGCTCTAGGTCATGGAGGATAGCAAAGTTGTAGGCTAGTTCACCAGGATGGTCAGTAGAAGGGAGAGGAAAGCCAAAGCTGGTGGTGAACATTGAAGTCACTCCCAGAATGGAGATCTCTGCAAAAGGGGAAGAGGGTCAGAATGTGCTCCACTTTGGAAGTTAAGTAGTTAAAGAATTTCTTATAATCAGAGGAGTTAGGTGAAAGGTATACAGCACAGATAAATTTAGTATGAGAGTGACTCTGTAGTCGTAGCCAGATGGTGGAAAACTCAGAAGATTCAAGAGCGTGGGCACGAGAGCAGGTTAAATCATTGCGCACATAAACGCAGCATCCAGCTTTGGACTGAAAATGAGGATAGAAGAAGAAGTAAGAGGGAACAGAAAGGAGCTACTGTCAGTTGCCTCAGACACCTGAGTTTCAGTGAGGAAAAAGAAGATGAGGTTTAGAAGAGGAGAGGTGGTGTTCTACAGATTTAAGAAAATTAGATCTTTGACTGCGAATGCTTGCAGAAGTTTAATGAAGAAAAAGTTGAGGGGGGGTGTCAAGACACTTAGAGGTCTTGTGACAGAAAGGCAGTCTGACCTGGGGACATTTATGGTCCCCTCCCCAGATGGGGGACTACGGAGGGCTGGTGTAGGAGTCGCCACGATGATTTTAAAATTTTTGGAAGTGAGGAAGGGTGTGTGTGTTATTAGGTGCTTGTAGTTTTGTGTGGAGGAAGAGAGTTGTGCTTTAGAGGGCAGGCTATGACTGCCCCCTTGTGTTGTGAGGACACAAAGGGAAACGTTCAGGCGAGGTCACAGCTGGGTTTAATGACAGTAAGTTCACAGCACCCCCTGAACAGTGCTTTAGAGCCTCACTGGTATTAATGTATCATTTTAGGCTTAGATGTCTACTGCCTCCTCATATATATATATATATATATATATATATATATATATATATATATATATATATATATATATATATATATATATATATATATATATATATATGTACTTACCCAGCCAGCATTGGATAATGGGAGGCATGTGGGTGTTTTGTGGGCTACTTTATGGGTCCCATGTGGGCTACCCCACATTACTGCATAAAACACAGGAGTTGTTCTTGGAGATTTAAACTTTTTGCATTTTATAAATATTCATTCACATGACAGTAAAGATTCATTTTACTAACATGCCAGTTTCTCTTAAACCAAGCAATTTACGTGTAATCTTATCTTACAAATGGCTTGAGGCATTCTCTAACCTCTTGGAAAGTTGACAGATACTGCGTGAAAATACTGCCTAATTTTCATTGAAATAGTTAAAAGAAAATTAAATAAATAAATAAATAAATAAAATATAAATAAATAAATAAATAGAAAATAAAATCTTTTGGTTCAGTGATGTTCTTCATTTTTTTGTCCAAGGTTCTAACCATACCTAAACTAACTTAACAACACCAAAACTAACCTTGCATACCTGCTGTAACCCTAACCATACCTAAAGCTAACTTGACCACACCACAAAACTAACCTAACTGCAATACCTGCTGTAATCTAACCATACCTAAACTAACCCAACCACATCCAAACCTAACTACACCCAAACTAACCTAACTGTATGCTTGCTGTAACCTAACCATACCCAAAACTAACCTAACTACACCCAACCATATCAAACCTAACCTAACCATACCTAAACTCAAGGCAAGGTATGGCGTGTCCTAACCAAAGTGGTAGCCATAATTATTTCCTATTTTCATCAATAAGAAAAGGCATTGAATTCAATTTAAAAAAAACCTTTCAATTATTGTTAAAGGTTTGTAGAAAGAATATATCAAGAGCTAGTGTTATTTCATAAGATAGGTAATGAAATACTGGCACATTAATAAAAGTGATATCAAGCCTCAATATACTGACATGACGGTAATAACAGTGTAGTACCATCACAATCACCAGCACCACCACCCTTACCATTTATATCCACTAGAGCAAACCACCTCTACACCGTACGTAATGTACTTTCCACATATAATGCATACCTTTGGGCAAATTGGTGTCAGCAGGAGCATTGAACCTGAATGCCTCTTGGCACTTGCTGGGGAGAACTGGATGCCTTGGTAATCTGCAGGGATCACCACTTTTTAACACAGGCTAACTTCTTACTTTACACGTTATGGAAGGCATCAAGTATGGCTTTCAAGCATTTTAAAAGTATTCACAACATTGTCGAGTGCAATTTAAGATACCTTACTTCTGAACTGGTGTGAACCGCCAACGTACTGTTTACAGCACCCGCTGGGTTAAAACGTATGTTCACTTTTTAAATCTCTGAATTAAAGTATATTGCATTTTCAAGTTCAAAAATTAAAAATATTATTGCATAAAAATAATGCACTTTTCTTTCTCTTTCCACAAGTTACCTCCAGCAGATTATTAAAGGTAGGTGGAAATTTTATTTAGAGCATGATGAACCCAGCCGTTAGCAGGAAGGCGGCACAACAACGTCAGCGGCGCACCTACAGAGTGAGAAGAGATATTTTCGCTGAGTACGACGATGCTGAGTTACTGAAAAGATTCAGATTGGACCGTGCTGGTATTGTTGCAGTGACTGATATAGTGAGAGACAAGCTGCAAAGTAAAACTGAAAGAAATAGAGCCTTGACCCCTGAGATGGTGGCCATCACATTACGATATTTAGCCACAGGAAAAATGCAACAGTGCAGTTGTGATGATTTTGGAACAACGCAGCCCACTATCAGCCGTGCAATATCACAGACAATTGATGCACTGGCTGACCCAGAAAGTAATCTGCCAGTTCGTGGCTTTCCCTCACACCCAGCGTGAAGTGCAGCAAAAACAGGCAGAGTTCATGCAAGTAACTCAGTTTCCCGGTGTTGTGGGAGTGATTGATGGTACTCATATAAGAATTGTGTCTCCTCATGTCGATGAACATGTATATGTGAACAGGAAACGCTATCACAGCATAAATGTGCAAGTAGTATTTGATGCTCACTATAAGATTCTTGACATTGTGGCAAGGTGGCCTGGCTCAGTCAACGATGCAAGAATACTAGATAAGTCAGCACTCAAACTGATGTTTGAGGAACAACATGTACCTGCAGGATGCTACCTTCCCGGGGACAGTGGCTATCCCTGTAAGCAGTGGCTCCTCACTCCTTACCTTCACCCTCAAACTGTTGCACAAGCTAATTATAACAGGTGGGTTTATTTGTAAATAGTGTTCTGTTAGGTTTAGATATGCTTTGAACGAATCTAGTAGCTTTCTCCCCCAGGGCCGCCCTCCCGCGTGTGCCCGCAGCCCCTACAAGAACCGGTCCCTGCCCCCCTTTGGGCACGCTCTCCTCCCAAGGCTAAGTCCCCGGGGCGTGGCCGCCCAAACTAACCCCCTCCTCCCAACAGTTCCAGTACCTTACGATGCAGCCGAGGGGACTGACGCCACCACCACCACTGCCACCACCGCCACAACAAGGGTTATTCAAATGGGGAACATGCTTCAGGTGTTGCCCCAAGATGCCTCAGCCCCGCAGCCCCACTTCCCCATGATAGTGCAGGCAGGGAATGTCATACAGGTGAGAGAGAGAGAGAGAGAGAGAGAGAGAGAGAGAGAGAGAGAGAGAGAGAGAGAGAAAGTTTTTTACATACAGAAAGGAGAGACAGAGATAGAAAATCAATCTTCTTACTACTACTACTACTACTACTACTACTACTACTACTACTTCTGAGCACCTCCTTCCTCTCAGGTTGTTCCAGCTGACAACACGCAGGTATTAGGGGCAGAAGTCGTTGGAGTTGGTCGGGTCATGCAAGTGGTCGGAGTCCCAGGCTTTCCCCCCGACCCCAGCCCCAGACCCCTGCCCCAGCCACCCCTCTCCCTGTGACCCCTGCCCAGTCATCCCTCACCCCCTCCTGCCCCCCTGCGGTGCTGCCAGCGGGGGTGATGGGAGGTGGAGGTGGGCCACACACACCTGGGTTAGCTGTGGCTTGGCTTATCTCCCTCCTCAGCAGGTGAGAGAGAGAGAGAGTGTATATACATCTGTTGTTATTGTATTTATTTGTCTATATTTTCCTTACAGAGTGATTGATTGATTAAATGATATATATTGGTGTTAATATATACAGACAGACTGGTATATAGACATTCTGATATGTGATGGCCAGTCCATGGAGCACAAGGTCTTTGTGGACTAATGAATATTTTACACTAAGGTTTAAGACCAGTGTTTTATTCAGCTATCATGAAAAAAAAAAAGAAAAAGACAGTACATAATTATTTAGTAAGTAATTCATAACTTTAACCCAATCAAATTATAGATACATGCAAAAAAGAATTATATCAATAACAAAAGTAAATAATAATAATAATAATAATAATAACTATTACAAATTACAAACAATTACATATGTTTATAATAGTAGAGCTGATTACAATTTGAAAACTAATAAATACAATGAATAATTACTTGTTAAGTGTTGTTTTATCAGTAATTTAAAGGAATGTAATGGTTTGTTTTTAACTGTGTCCGAGAGCCGGGTCCAGTGCTTGGTTCCCTCGTGAGACGACACTCTGTTGGGCACGGGAGGTTCAGCAGAAGGGTGTCCTCAAGTTACCTGTCTGTCTTAACTGAATATCATGAGCCCGTGTCTCTTGTGTTTGTATTAAGAGCTTTGTATACAAACGCCAAGGTCTGGAATACAGTAATGTCTCCAGTTTCTAGGAGTTTAAGATCCACTGCTATGTTCGGACTTGTTACTGTTTGTCTTATTCCAAATTAGCTTTTTTGGGGCAAGAAATAATTTATGAGTGTAGGTTGCACTAGAGAGAGAGAGAGAGAGAGAGAGAGAGAGAGAGAGAGAGAGAGAGAGAGAGAGAGAGAGAGAGAGAGAGAGAGAGAGAGAGAGAGAGAGAGAGAATGTTTGATATTATTATTATTATTATTATTATTATTATTATTATTATTATTATTATTATTATTATTATTATTATTATTATTATTACTGCTACATATTTCTCTCTTATATATATCTCTCTCTCTCTCTCTCTCTCTCTCTCTCTCTCTCTCTCTCTCTCTCTCTCTCTCTCTCTCTCTCTCTTACAATAATAGTTTACTACCCTTCTCTCTCATCCTCTCTCCCACTTCCACTCACTCACTCTCTCCCTCACTTTTGCACGCAAATCCCTGAGGATCAACGAGGACATGAGTGAACAGACAGAGATTGCAGCAGCAGCAAGAGAGAGAGAGAGAGAGAAGCAAGAGAGGAGGGAGAGGAAGGAGAGGAGGAGGGAGAGAGAGGGAGGCCAGGAGGGAGGCACGTCAGAGAGAGAGAGGGAGAGGAAGAGGTTGATTCTGTTACACAGCAACAGTGGCTGCAACAACAACAACAGTTAGTCAGTGAGGAGGGGGAGGGGCCGTCCTCTGATGCTCGAGGATGAGGTATTGTTCAGGGTAAGTAGTAGTAGTAATGCATCATTTTTAAACTTTCCGAGATAATCTTATTTCAACAGGTAAAGAGATGAAAAAGTCCTCTAACTGACAAAAACATTATCTATTTATTTTTGTTATGTAGGCCAGCCAGCCGTGGGGGGAGACAAAACTTCAATAAAAGAGACTCTCTGAGGTGTGGCTCCCCAAAATAGGAATTGCAAATGGTAGCCAGAATTTACAGCAGAATACTGGAGGGTGCTGTCAGGCCAAATGACAGCTCCCCCATCTCGCTGCCTATGCAGTGATCTGGCCAGCCACTAGTGTGTTTTGGGGGCTCAGACCAGCAGATTCCCACTGTTTTATTCACTGTTTATGTGTTGATGCAGTGTCTGGCCAGCCACTTACAATGTGTTTTGGGGGCTCAGACCAGCTTCAGATTCCCAGTGTTTATTCACTGTTTGCTGTTGATGCAGTGTCTGGCCAGCCACTTGTGTGTGTTTTGGGGGCTCTAGACCAGCAGATTCCCAAGTGTTTATTCACTGTTTGTGTTGATTTAGTGTTTGTGCCAGCCACTTGTGTGTTTTTGGGGGCTCAGACCAGCAGATTCCCACTGTTTATTCACTGTTTGTGTTGATCTAGTGTTTGGCCAGCCACTTGGCTGTGTATGTACGGGGACTCAGACCAGCAGATTCCCACTGTTTATCCACTGTTTGTGTTGATGCAGTGTTTGGCCAGCCACTAGTGTGTTTTGGGGGCTCAGACCAGCAGATTCCCTACTATTTATCCACTGTTTGTGTTGATCTAGTGTTTGGCCAGCCACTTGTGTCTATGTAGGGGATTCAGACCAGCAGATTCCCACTGTTTATCCACTGTTTGTGTTGACGATCTAGTGTTTGGCCAGCCAGATTGTGGCTGTTTTAGGGCTCAGACCAGCAGATTCCCACTGTTTATTCACTGTTTGTGTTGATCTAAGTGTTTGGCCAGCCACTTGTGTGTTTTTGGGGGCTCAGACCAGCTTAGATTCTCACTGTTTATTCACTGTTTGTGTTGGATCTAAGTGTTTGGCCAGCCTAACCTTGTGTGTATGTAGGGGACTCAGACCAGCAGATTCCCACTGTTTGCATCCATTGTTTGTGTTGATGCAGTGTTTAGCCAGCCACTTGTGTGTATGTAGGGACTCAGACCAAGCAGATTCCCACTGTTTATCCACTGTTTGCATGTTGATGCAGTGTTCGTGGCCAGCCACTTGTGTGTGTATGTAGGGGACTCAGACCAGCAGATTCCCACTGTTTTATTCACTGTTTAACATGTTGGATGCAGTATTTGGCTTCAGCCACTTGTGTGTATGTAGTGGACTCAGACCAGCAGATTCCCACTGTTTATCCACTGTTTTGTGTTGATGCAGTGTTTGGCCAGCCACTTGTGTGTTTTGGGGGCCTCAGACCAGCAGATTCACTACTATTTATCCACTGTTTGTGTTGATCTAGTGTTTGGCCAGCCACTTGTGTTTATGTAGGGGACTCAGACCAGCAGATTTCCCACTGTTTATCCACTGTTTGTGTCTGAGTGCAGTGTTTGGCCATGCCACTTGTGTGTTTTGGGGGCTCATAGACCAGCAGATTCCTACTATTTATCCACTGTTTGTGTTGATCTAGTGTTTGGCCAGCCACTCTGTGTTTGTAGCAGGGGACTCAGACCAGCAGATTCCCACTGTTTATCCACTGTTTGTGTTGAGTCTAGGTGTTTTGGCCAGCCATTTGTGTGTTTGGGGGCTCCAGACCAGCAGATTCCCCACTGTTTATTCACTGTTTGTGTTGATGCTAAGTGTTTGGCCAGCCACTAGTGTGTTTTAGGGGCTCAGACCAGCAGATTCTCACTGTTTTATTCACTGTTTGTGTTGATCTAGTGTTTGGCCAGCCACTTGTGCATGGCATGTAGGGACTCCAGACCAGCAGATTCCCACTGTTTATTCACTGTTTGTGTTGATGCAGTATTTGGCCAGCCACTTGTGTGTATGTAGATGGACTCAGACCAGCAGATTCCCACTGTTTATCCACTGTTTGTGTTGATGCAGTGTTACTGGCCAGCCACTATGTGCATGTTTTGGGGCTCAGACCAGCAGATTCCCTACTATTTATCCACTGTTTGTGTTGATCTAGTGTTTGTTGCCAGCCACTTGCCTTGTGTTTATGTAGGGGACTCAGACCAGCAGATTCCCACTGTTTATCCACTGTTTGTGTTGATCTGGTGTTTGGCCAGCCACTTGTGTGTATGTGGGGACTCAGACCAGCAGATTCCCACTGTTTATTCACTTGTTTGTGTTGGATCTAGTGTTTGGCCAGCCACTTGTGTGTATGTAGGGGACTCAGACCAGCAGATTCCCACTGTTTATCCATTGTTTGTGTTGATGCAGTGTTTGGCCAGCCACTTGTGTGTATGTAGGGGACTCAGACCATGCAGATTCCCACTGTTTATCCACTGTTTGTGTTGATGCAGTGTTTGGCCATGCCAACTTGTGTGTATTAGGGGACTCAGACCAGCAGATTCCCACTGTTTATTCACTGTTTGTGTTGATGCAGTGTTTGGCCACGCCACTTGATGTGTATGTAGGGGACTCAGACCAGCAGATTCCCACTGTTTATCCACTGTTTGTGTTGAGTGCAGTGTTTGGCCAACCACTTGTGTGTTTTGGGGGCTCAGACCAGCAGATTCCTACTATTTATCCACTGTTTGTGTTGATCTAGTGTTTGGCTGCAGCCACTTGTGTTTATGTAGGGGACTCAGACCAGCAGATTCCCACTGTTTATCCACTTCATTTGTGTTGATCTAGTGTTTGGCCAGCCAACTTGTGTGTTTTGGGGGCTCAAGACCAGCAGATTCTGCCACTGTTTATTCACTGTTTGTATTGATCTAGTGTTTGGCTTCAGCCACTAAGTGTGTTTTGAGGCTCAGAACCAGCAGATTCTCACTGTTTATTCACTGTTTGTGTTGATGCAGTGTTTGGCCAAATGACCACTTGTGTGTATGCTAGGGGACTCAGACCAGCAGATTCCCACTGTTTGCATCCATTTGTTTGTGTTGAGTGCAGTGTTTGGCCAAGCCACTTGTGTGTATGTAGGGGACTGAGACAAGTTTATTTAATGTTAAATAGTGACCCGTTTGACAGTTGTAGCACCTGAGAGGGGTGTTGACGAGCTGGGTGTGCAGGGAGACAGGAACAATTACAAAAGGATTTACAAGTTCAAATGGTACATGTATCTTCAATAATACAGATAATAAGTAGATAAATATTGAAATTAATATAGAGTACCATTCTTTATTTAACACTTAACCAAACTTAAGCCAACTGCTACACACACACGCTAACTCAGACAGTTCCCCTAACTAACTATACAATCCCGCAGGAGGCCATGTCGGAGGTGCCGGTGGTGGGAGGTCGCCAGTTCCGAGTACGAGGTGGAGGAGGAAAAGGAAGAGGAGGACGAGGAGGAGGCACGGATAAGGAAGAAGAAAAGATTATTACTCTGTAGCCCTCCCTCCAGCTGATAAGGGGATATTGAAGGAGCCCTTCCTACTGAGGTGTGTCTGTCTACCTGTGTGTCTCTTTCTATCTACTCTCCTTTTCATTTTTCCAGTTTCCCATTATTTTCTCCACCCTCCTCACTGTCTTTTTCTCAGCCTCTCACAACCTCATCACACCCTCTCCCCAGCTAATTCCACAGCCTTCCTCCACAGCCTCTCTCTCACTTCTATCTCATTCCCAGTGCTTATCCAGACCATTCCAGGACTCACCCCCAAACTGTCCCAACTGTTGGGATGGACTTGAGTCCATCCCAACTTCTCACAGCCTTCCAGCCTTTTCACAGCCTCTCTCTCTCTCTCTCTCTCTCTCTCTCTCTCTCTCTCTCTCTCTCTCTCTCTCTCTCTCTCTCTCTCTCTCTCTCTCTCTCTCTCTCTCTCTCTCTCTCTCTCTCTCTCTCTCTCTCTCTCTCTCTCTCTCTCTCTCTCTCTCTCTCTCTCTCTCTCTCTCTCTCTCTCTCTCTCTCTCTCTCTCTCTCTCTCTCTCTCTCTCTCTCTCTCTTTCATTCCCAATGTATCCAGACCATCCCAGACTCACCCCAAACCATCTCCAAGACTCTCTCTCTCTCTCTCTCTCTCTCTCTCTCTCTCTACTCTCTCTCGAGACATATAGACTCACCTGACCAGTAAGTATACGAACTCTGTCTCTTCTCTCTTCCTCCCTCTCCCTCTCTCTCTCTCTCACTCTCCTAACTTCCTCTCTCTCCTCCCAGGGGAGAGTCCCCAGTGGTGAGCAGATGGTGATGCTGGAGATGATACTGGCATATGTGAGTATTATAATTAGCCATAAACACTTGCTTGCTTACTTTCATGTCTACACGAGGTTCGTTCGATGCAAGGAGTTGTGCACAGGAGGCGTCCGAAGGCTGTGTAACTGAGCGCGCCGAATCTGAACCTGGTGCCACAACTTACTATGTTCAATCGCAGGTGCGTGTGTGTGTGTGTGTGTGTGTGTGTGTGTGTGTGTGTGTGTGTGTGTGTGTGTGTGTGTTTTGTGTGGTCATTTCACTATCTGCCTCTATCTGTTTAGTTTGTCTCCATCTGTCTGTCTTTCTGTCTATTGGTCTGTCTGTCTGTCTGTGTATATGCAATGATTTTTCAGATTATGTATTTTATTTTTTATTCTTGTGTACTTGTGTCTGTCTGTATTGTATGTCTTAATGTATCAGTCAGTAGAGTCAGATCAGTCAGAATCACTCAGTTAAAGTCAAGTCATTCAGTCAAGTCAGTTAGTCAGTCTATTCAGTCAGTTAAGTCTGAGTTATGATCAGTTAGTCAAGTCTGTCAGTCACTCACACAGTGTTAATCTCTCTTCTCCTCCTCCTCCTCCCCTCCTCCTCCTCCTCCTCCTCCTCCTCCTCCCTCCTCCTCCTCCTCCTCCTCCTCCTCCTCCTCCTCCTCCTCCTCCTCCTCCTCCTCGTCCACCTCCTCTCCTCCTCTCCTCCTCCTCCTCCTCCTCCTCCTCCTCCTCCTCCTCCTCCTCCTCCTCCTCCTCCTCCTCCTGTTCCCCACCCCTGCCAAGAGGTGAGTCGTATGTACGTGTGTGTGTGTGTGTGTGTGTGTGTGTGTGTGTGTATGTAATAATAGTAATGCTATGTACATATATAAATACTGTTAATATTATGTGATAAAAAATATTGCGCATGATGATGATGATGATGATTCAAAGTGGTGATTATGAAAGTATGTGCATTACTAATATAAGGGTAGATATTATTGTTATTACCTGTGTGTGTGTGTGTGTGTGTGTGTGTGTGTGTGTGTGTGTGTGTGTGTGTGTGTGTGTGTGTGTATGTGTGTGTGTGAGGAATAATTGAATAATTGAATAATTGATGCTCTCTCCTTTGCTATTCATTACATATACATGGACAGATGTGCCTGAAGGAAGTGTGTGTAAGGGAGGATAAAGAGATCATGCTGGCCTATGCAGACGATGTCGCTGTTATGCAAGTGACAGGAAAGCCAACAAGATTCTTCAAGAGGCCATGACAAAGATGGAATGATGTTTTAAATAGGGAAGGAATGAGAATGAACAAACAAAAAACTTATTTACTAGTGGACAAGCAACAAGTGATGGTGTGGCTCTGAGCCACTGTAGTAGGGATGTTATGGTTTAAGTGTAGGAAGTTGCAAATGCTCACCTAACAATTGCACTCTTAGTAGAAAAACACAAACAGGAAGTTTATGCAAGTTTTTATCCTTATATAATAATGTTGTATTGCATCAAGTACCTCCATACATTACTGTCTCTATCCAGTATGAGACCTGGTGTTCAGGAAACACAAGCATGTGCTGGATATAACAAGAAGCCGGCATTGGTGTGAAGGTGACAACATTTCACATCTATGTTATACATACTTTTATATTATTAAAGCTTATCTTATAATTATTTCTGAAAAGAAGATTGACTAATTTTTGTAGTATTTATGACTTAGAACTACGAGTATGATAAAGCTATGAATTGAGTATAATTCCTGATTTTGTTTTATCTTTTCATTATATCCTTCCTTTGTTAATTGAGCATTTTATATTACTGGTAGCTTAAACAAATGCAAGAACGGTTCAGAAGTATCCAACCTTGGGCTAACTGGGCCAAAATTATGGTATCATTCAAAATGTCCTTCAAAGAAAGCCCTCTGTAATCCAACCACACTTAGCTGCCATTAATCCTTCCATTTCTCATCAATTGCAGTGTTCTAACATGTCATATTTTTCCCTTATAGGGTTGAACATCATTTTCATGGAGTTCAGAGCAAAAGGCTTCCTCATTCCTCCCCAAGGTGTTCTCGGATGGTAAGCAGGTTTGACTCTGGAGCAAACCTGACCAAGGGCTACTGCCCAAGGCTACAGAGGTTCCTCTCCCTGAGGCTGAATGCACCATGTGAAGGATGGTTCTGTTATGTGGATGAATGTCATGGGTGGATAGCAGTGCCACCACATTCTGATACAATGCATCCATCACTCCACTAGCCTCAGCAACGCTTCTGCAACCAATGATAGGTATAACCCTTGCCACATTCTGCATGGTCTCCTTGGCTCCTCAGATAAGGATACTGTCAACAGGTTTGGGATTGCCAAAAAATCATAAGGAGCTATGTCTGAAAAGTCCAGAGAGAGAGAGAGAGAGAAAGAATGAGCAAGAGAAAGAGTAGGATGAAGCAAGAAGGAAAGAGAGAATCAAGAGGGAGGAAGAGAGAGTAGGGACAAGAAAAAACAGAACAAATAAATCCCCTACACGTCTTGTCTCCATTCACACAAGCCATGAAAAGCTTGTCCATCCCTATGAGTGCTCAGAAGGCAGTGTTTCCCACTGGATGATGTGGAAACTTCAGACACCCAATCATTTAATGGGCTTTAGTAGGTTTGTGTCACACCATGTCTTCTGTAGTTGTACACTGACTACATTTTGAAATTTTTATCTGTTCTATTTAATTTTGTGTGTATGTACACAATGTTTATGGTCAAATAAACCTATTTATAAAACTATTATATCTGTGTGAGTAAGATAAAAGCAGTTATTGTTATTATTATTACTTATTATTATTATTATTCATTATTATTATTATTACACATTTTCCTCCTTGTATTTAAATATTATTATTATCTATTATTATTATTCATGTATTATTATCATGAATTGTGTCTTGTTTATAAATAAAATACTGTAACTGATTATGTATTTTTTTTATCATTCATTTAGACTCTCTCTCTCTCTCTCTCTCTCTCTCTCGAATAAAATGACATTGGTGAAGAACTCTAATAATTAAAGTGCTAAAAAATCCATTAAACTACGAGAAATAAGACAAATAATTAATGACACACCTAATAACACAAACAAGGAGTAATAAACAAAACTTAAGCCAGAAAACACGAAAAGATAAAACTATCATATATAAAGAAATACGAAGTAAAAAAAATCATGAATATCTAAAATAAATAACTCATATAAATCAATAAACACGTAAGGAACAGTAAATAAACAATTAAGCCATTCATTGCACAGGGCCACAGTCAGAAAGTGAAAAAAAAAAAAATGCTTAGTTAAATACCGAGGCTAAATAAAACAAGGAATTGTGACAAATGACAAATAAATTAATAATAAATACATAAGGAATAATGAATAAACAAAAATTAATGCCAGGAAGACTATTATAATTATTGCAAGGAGACAAATATATATATGTATGTATTGTAATACATGTATAATTCGAGGTTAAAATGGCCTCAAATCTGACTCCAACAGCAGGCCATAGAGATGAAGGTGTATCACTCAAGGCAGGGAGGGGGGGAGCAATGAATAGGGGGAGGGGCTATAAACTATTGGGGGGGTATTAATTAATGACGCATCCAGTTTAGCGTGTGCGTATATTTCGCGTTGTGATAATTTAAAGGTTTTCTCGCATGTTTTTATCTTTATTTATTGATTGATTTTATTTATTGTTACCATTTTATTTTTTTGGCAGGTGTTCATATTTGTTGGAAAGTGTTTTAAGTAACTGTGGCCTCATTGCAAAATCAAAACTCCATTCATTACCTTCGTGGGAAGGTTCAGTGTGGCAACAGTTTTAATTCACATTTTGGGTTTTGTAGTAAATTATCGCATTTTCTCATATTTTTCTTTGCTGGTAACAAATTGTCCCTTCCACGCCATATATCTTCTGACTGGAAAGTTAAGGAGCCTGGGGGCGCCTTCCCCCCCCCCCCCACCTCCCCATCACTGCTACGCGTTTTTTTTTCTGGCAATCAGGTCAGTCAACCAATCAATCAATCCCTTCATGAATCATACCCATTTCCAGGTGTCACCCCCACTTCTATAGATCTCTCAATTCTGTCATGTATGTCACCCAGACAAGTGCTAAGGGCAAGCTGAACAAGTACAAAGGGCAAGCCAGCCCAATGTCTCTTTTAATATTCTTGCCTGAAATAACATTACAAATATGAGGGTCTATTAATCATCCATTAAATAATCACCATTTTTTATTTGCTTTCCTCATTCCTTCTTCCTTCTGTATTGTTAAATTGGTTATATCATTATCCCTTCCTGTGTTTTAGTGTTGCCATTCACCTGTCCTCTCTTCTTCAGCTGATATTTATGGTTTGTATTTTAAAATAGACTGGCATAACTTTACAATTTATACACAAATAACAACATAAACCAATAATGCATTGATATTATCCCCATGATAGGAGTGGGACATTTCCACTCTACATCATTAATGAATGCATGATGAGACATACACTATTACAAAGCTAATGAGTTCAATAAAAAACACTCCAATAAACAATTTCAATAACTTTATTAAAAATAGCAATCCTTTATAAATCATGAAACTAGAAAACTTTAAGAACCTGGGGCTATAACATCAAATGCACAATAATGCAAACACTTTTTACACACACACTCTTCTCGTAATGATATTTCCTAATATACAGATATAATTCCAAACAAGAGAGAGAGAGAGAGAGAGAGAGAGAGAGAGAGAGAGAGAGAGAGTGATGAACTACCTGGGGTCATAAATGGTTAGTACAGGTATCAGTCAGGCAAGCATAGTGCTTGCTCGGCCCCATATGGAATGTAAAAACATGGCTTCATACTCATTCCAGACCTGGGATTATGGCCAAAAAGTTACCAAGCAGTGGGTGAGCAAAATCCACAGTGAGGTAATATTCAGTATCATTGAATTAATAAGATGCAGCCAGTAAAGATCATTATGTGCAATGATACTCACTACCTAGGAGCATTTCAGGTTCCCCTACCAAGAATCTGACCATGCTGGCAGGGATGGTTAGGCTACAAACACATTACATACTTCTCCATTCAAATCAGTCAGCTGATTAAATGGTGAGTTAAACCATTTTGATCATCCTAAATCATATTAAGGCATTGCGGATGAGACCTGGACAGCTTGGGTCAACACCTTTATACATAGGTACTCCACTACTCTGTGGGAGACACTTGATTGTGGCAAGAGTCATCATGCCAAATACCAAACACCATCCTTGACAAAGCACAGCATGGCCCACTCATCCACAGGAACCAATACAATTTCAAGTCTACATAGACAAAAATGTTCATGAATTAAATGCAATATTGTAAGTTTTAAATGTTATGTGGTACCTTAGATAGATGACAGGTCTTGAGATAGAGAAAATAAGAAATGTCTTAGGAAGAAGGTATTTTGTCATATATACTATGGAACTCCATATATGACCTGTATGACATAGATGACTTCAGTGATAGCAGATTTTGTCCCTTATCAGAGTGGTTGTGTAGCTTCAAAACAAATTAATGATTCATCATAAACAGAGACATTTGGAGCTGATTGGTGAATTACAGTTTCAGAGTGGATACGGCATACACTGGGATGATAAAACTACTGGCAGTCATAAAGTAGATGAAAAAATACTGTGGGGAGGAATGTAAAGCAGTAAAATATAAAAACAAAGAAAGAAAGAAAGAAAGAAAGAAAGAAAGAGAGAGAGAGAGAGAGAGAGAGAGAGAGAGAGAGAGAGAGAGAGAGAGAGAGAGAGAGAGAGAGAGAGAGAGAGAGAGAGAGAGAGAGAGAGAGAGAGAGAGAGAGAGAGAGAGAGAGAGAGAGAGAGAGAGAGAGAGAGAGAGAGAGAGAGAGAGAGAGAGAGAGAGAGAGAGAGAGAGAGAGAGAGAGAGAGAGAGAGAGAGAGAGAGAGAGAGAGAATGATGTGACATGACATCTTGGGTACAAATGAGTGCATAGTAACCATACACTGATACTTGTCCCTACATATACAGTGATAAGTTTACCCAAACACAATGGACACGGATGGAACTTTTGGAGGCTAAAGTGCTCCAGAGTGACTGGTGGACTCCATTTCATTGCGGAGGTCCAGGATTCTCTGCACAGTTGGGCTTTTGGTGTCAGTGGAAGTGGTGGCAGTGTGGTCAGCAGTAACAGTTTTGGTCTCTTTCTATGGGCAAGTTCTGTAGGATTCATATTCCTGCCTCCTCACCCAGGGGACATCAGTGTGAAGGGTCAACAGAGCATCAATTCCCCTCCTCAGGCAAAGAATGATAGATGCAATTTTCTGTTATTTCTTGTTGTTGCTCCACCTTTTCAGAGTGCTTGAGGCGCTGCGTCAGCCAACTTTCCACTGCTGGTGGGTGTCTCAGACTCACTGGTTCCTGTTCCACATCAAGAGTGTTAGCAGATTAACCACTTGTATTTCATCTACTTAGTACATTACATCATTACATAAATAACTGGTGTTATCTGATAGCCAAAGTGCTAATGAGCAACATACCACAGAAATCTGTTTATTTCAAGAAAAGTATGAAGATAATAATAATGTTGGGTTGCACATCACAAGATGGCTCAATTTTTACTACTCACCAGCATATGCTAAAGATAGCAACTGGACTCTTAAGGACACTGCTTATCTTCTCAAACTGCTGAAAATCATGATCTGCTTCCTTTTTCCTGCACCAGCTTTGATATCAAATCCTGCAGGAAACAACTGTGTTAATTCACATTTTGAATAAATCTAGCAGATGAAATTTCACTTACAACACCTTATGTGTCTCTGGTGACTCATGGAGGACAGATACATCACCTGAGAGTAAATGGTCAGTGAAGAAGTTGACCCTTGATCCTGGCTAATCACATTGAGTACATTAAACACTCCTGTTAACTAATAAATGAGGGATGAATTTCTCTGGAGGAACACATTACATAACTTCCCTGGCATTTAGAAACATTTTGCTCTACATGAACTCTTATGGAAGCTTTACTACAACATTAAATCTCAGCTAAGATACCAGATAGTGTAGCCTCCATCTGAGAACAAGGTAATGATATGAAGAGCTTAGTACTTTGGTCAACACCTGAATAAGAACAGATTTGAGATGCAGCAGAGATCACTAACCTGCCAACAATTGGAATGAGAAGTGTGTGAGATGCAGCAGAGATCACTAACTTGCCAGCAGGGTGAATGGAAAGTGTGTGAGATGCAACAGAAATCACTGATACTGCCATGACATGAATAAGAAGTGTGTGGGATGCAAAAGAGGCACTAACCTGCAGAGTGGTTTTGCTTCATTTCCTCTCATTCATGATGGAGGCCACAGCAAGGTCTAACTCGCGTTCTCGAGCTTGTTACTTCATCACTCCTACCGCTGCAACTTCAAGCTAGATGGTGATGTGATCACCCTGAAGAAGGATAAAATTCTTCATTAAAAGACCAAGGAAATGGCATACAGTAAACAGTAAACACTTCCTCCACTTCACTTTTACAGATGATTCAAATGCCAAACAACATGCCACATGATGGACTCTGTCTCCTCATGTGCTGGCATGCTTAAGCTGCTACTTCCTGTCACTTAGCTCAGCCACCTCCCTTCATGCTGCAAGTTAACCTGCTCTCCAGGACCCTGTGAGGCTCCTGCAGTTGTTGCAGCTTCTGTTAAAGCTCAGTTCCTCCCAATCCTGTTGTTTCTCCTAGTAAAGCAATAAGTTTGTTTCTCTCAACTTTTTCTTAATACAGCCTCAATAAACAAATCCAATAACAATGGGGGGGGGGGGGGGGGGGGGGGGGGAATTGAGCAACAGTAGGGGAAAAATTATTTGCTTTATTATTAGAGAATATGGCTTTCTTACCTTTTGGTTCAGTTATGACATCAACTGGCAACACTGTGAGCAAGAAATTCTCCCAGCAGTTTGTTATACTTATCTCCTCTCACAGTCTAGCTTCAGAACCAGAGAACTTCTGCTTTACTCACTCTCCAAACCTGCCCCAACCTCGAGATGTCAGTGTAACTACTTGGCCAGCAATTTCCCACTTGGTAATGTCTGTACCTGGAGGTGAAAAATTGATGCAACAGAGGGAACCAGACAAGAATGACCAATGGAAGTAATTAAGAGCTGTAAATGTAAGAAGTGGGTATAAGACTAAGGGAAATAGAAGGGCAATGGAGAGAAGGTTAGATCCACCAGAAATATCTAGAGGCCAGGAAAAATTTTAACTTGTAACAGAGATAACTAAGAGCAACTGTGAATGAATAAATGTGATGTAGCCCTCGACCCATGACTGGGAAAATGCAAAAACAGCACCTCAGACACCAGGACCATGATGACTGGCAGCTCCCAAAATTAGCTGCTGGCACAGCACTCCTAGTCACCACAGGAATCTACATCCACAGCTAATCCTATCAGCTGATCATCTTGGGTGAAGTAATTGTTTATCAGTCTGGCTGTTGAGTCCTGATACAGAGATGTGTGTGTGTGTGTGTGTGTGTGTGTGTGTGTGTGTGTGTGTGTGTGTGTGTGTGTGTGTGTGTGTGTGTGTGTGTATTCACTTTGGAAAGCCTCCCTCCAGGGAGAATGTCAGTTTGATATACAAATATATATTCATGTGGATGGTAGCTCACCATTTAGCTTCTGAGTTCTCACATGAAGGCATGCCATCCTTGTCTTTCCTCCTCTGAGGGAGTAGCTTTATACTCTGCTGATAAGTGCTTACAGCTCACTATTCTGTCTTGTCACGTTTTTCATTTCTAACTGTGAAAAACCTAAGAAAATGATGCAGTAAGTTAACTTGTTTAACCGCGTACCACATCATTTTATGCTCAGTATGCCAAGTTTAAACAGGAAAGCCTCACCAGAAGCATCAACTAAAGACCAAAGTGATTAACAAATCTCTTTCTTCCTATAACCCTTAATGACAAAAGCTGCTGATGTAGCATCCCATCTCCATATCTCACCATTTTTACCACCTTCATGATTCCATTAGATTACATTAGATTACATTCAGAACAGTGTGTGACCAATGACGTCTCTATACTACATTGCCATGACAAGAATACAATGACTTACTAGTTTATAAACCAAGGACGCCCTCCATTCTGCATTTGCCATGACAAGAATACGGGGCTTTACTGAACATAAACCAAGGACGCCTCCATTCTACATTGCCATGACAAGAATACAGGGCTTTACTGAACATAAACCAATGACGCCTCCATTCTACATTGCCATGACAAGAATACAGGGCTTTACTGAACATAAACCAAGGATTCCCTCCTCCTCTCTCTAAGGGTTAGGTTCTCTCAACAGTTACAGCGTGGTGTGAGAGATGCAGTGCTGTCAAGGCTTTACTATTTACAGGAAGCAACACACCAATAAATAAATGTTACTTTGGAAATGAAACTGAATAATCAAAGGCTTTATATCTCATGAACTTCCTTCTTTAATAAACTGTCTTCAAGCTGACAGACTCCAGTAGTATTGCATCTTAGGAATATTCTACAGCTGATTTCATAATAACTGCTCTCTAAAACTGACTACATGCCTCCTTCCCTGCCTCCTACAGACTCTACTCAACAATTGTTGCTATTCTGTTCATGCTGGTGTGACAGTTAACCAGTATATTAATTCCTTAGTTATGTACACTCTAGAATGGTGGTTCATTTTATCTACCAGTGATTTGAATTCCCAGCTTCTAAGTATTACATTATTATTTGTTGATTGGTACCATTTGTATGCAATCAGAGAAAGATTTCAATATAAAAACATATCCATGTTACTGTTACCTTTCAGAATGTAAACCAAAATGAAAGCTATGTAAATTCTTACTTTAGATTATGTTGTCATTTCATTGAATGATGTAATTTCTTGGTTCTTGTGCTTCTTCAAATGCAGTCCCTTGTCTGGTTTCTCTGTCAATTCTAATTTCTTATTGCTCTGTGGAAAAACAAAGTGCAAATGTTTAGCTGATGAACTGCACTTTTATATATTTTCATAGACGTACAGGATTATCAATATTGATCTTTCTAAAATTTCTGATTAGAGACTTGGTACTCCTCATATTCCTCCATCTATACGATTAGAAAAATTTTGACACTCAACTGTTTCTACACTGAACATCCTCGGGCTTATAATCTGAAGGACTTCCATCTCATCTCTAGCTAAAACAGCTTCTATGAAGTTAGGTGTTCTGAGAGGAGGAGCTGAGGAGGGATAGTAGGAGTATGAAGGAGACAGGGTGGAATCAAAAGGATCAAAGTCTTCAGAGAGTTGCAGGAGGACATAACTGGAGCTAACATGCCTGAGGAGAGAAAGAGAACAGATCACTGGAACTCTGGAAGGAGAGAAAAGAGGGAGGTCAAGACACTTATCCACCAAGGAGCTTTGAATGGCAATGAGAGGGAGCATAAAAAAAAAAAAAAAGAGGATGAACTGATTCAATAATATTGCTTTCACAATTTCAATATTGTTCACAATTTCTGCAGGAAGTTTACTCCATATATTTACTATACGATTAAAGAAAAAATGTTTGGCCTTGTGGGATTTAAAACGTTTGGGTATAATCTTGAATCTATTATTTCTTGTTAGGTAGAATAGGAGGAGGAGGAGGAGGAGGAGGAGGAGGAGGAGGAGGAGGAGGAGGAGGAGGAGGAGGAAGGAGGAGGAGGAGGAGGAGGAGGAGGGAGAAACAAAGATAGGAGGGAAGGAAGAAAAAAGGGAATAGAGAGAGAGAGAGAGAGAGAGAGAGAGAGAGAGAGAGAGAGAGAGAGAGAGAGAGAGAGAGAGAGAGAGAGAGAGAGAGAGAGAGAGAGAGAGAGAGAGAGAGGAGTTGGTAAGGAAAATTATTACAATGGTCCAAGGTGAAGAACAGGGACTGGAATGAGAAGTGGAAGAAGCATATAGAATTTGAAAATATAGTGAAGGAGGTACCATTAAAAGTGAGAATGAGATCCCAAGTTACAGTAAAGGAGATCCTAGTGAGAACTGGGAAGCTGGCTGAAAATTCAGAATACAAGAATATTTGGGTAAAAAAGAGATATGAACTTGGAAGAAAAGGATCTGAGGAATGAAGCCAAGCCAGAGAAGTACAGAGACCGAGAAGCAGAAATTTTATTGGAGGGTACTAGATATGAAACTAAATGGTATATTCAGGAAAGGGAACAAGAAATGAAAGAACCACAACAGCAGACAGACAAATTGCATGTGGTGTATATTAGAGTAATATATACAAAACGAACTTCATGTAAACAAATAAAATTTTCAGAAAACTTGTCACACAAAACCTTATTAACAACTCACCTTCTCCTTCTGCGGCATTTCCTTCCTTCTTATCTTTCTCCTTTCCTTCTCCATCTTCCTCCTCCTCCTCCTCCTCCTCTCCTTCCTCTTTCTTTCCACCTTCCTCCTCCTCTTGTGACTCTTAACTCTCTTCCTCCTCGTCCTCCTCTTCCCCTGTGCTTCCCTCCTCTGAAAGAAAAGACTTGTTTAAAAAGCAAGCAAATATAGTAGTAATAGTAAAAAAAAGTCAATGAAATGAAAGTTTATACACATATGAAATTAGTGAAAATTTGACACCAAACATTCTCTATCTGTAACATTACATCAGAATGACGAGAACACAAGATATGAAAAGTGAAAGGGAATGATGTATATAACAAAGAAAAACATTGTATAATGACATATGACAGGAAAATAATCTTGTATACTTGTCCCTTAAATACTTGCTTCCTTGTATATTAACTCCCAAAATGCTCATTCCTTGTACTCTCATTTTCAAAACACCTCTTCCTTATATATTGTCACTCAAACACTCCTTTCTTGTACACTTATTCCCAAATCATTCCTGTCTTCCTGTATTCTCATTCTCCAAACACTCCTGCCTCTGCACACCCAGTTCCTCAAAACATTTCTTCATTGTTTACTCATTCCCCAAACACACCAACTTTCTTGTATACTTAGCTCTCAAAAGATGCATTTTTAAACATCCATAACTCCTTTTATTTTCATTCCCCAAACACTCCTGGCTGTGCACACTCCAGCACGTTAACACCACACACACATTCACACTCTTAATATCATCTGTCAGCCCCTAGTGGAAAGGGACAATCTTGTGGCCCACCATACTACACCTCAGGAGGTCAGACACAGCATTCAGTTAACAAAAAATCACATTAACACCCACTCCCCACAGAACATAGTAACACAAAATCAGATTAACACTCACCCCAACGTCACATTCACAAGACAAGTTCTCATCCCACAGCCGTAAACTGTTTGCGGCCACCTACGAGGACCTTGCCAAGAAGATGCTTGCCTACACAACCCCAACGGACACAGCTCTGTACCGGCGCATCCCGGCTAACACGACAGGCCTCGCCAGCATCCTCTTCTTCATCGAGCGACTCCAGAGGTGCTACATACCCGCGGGGGAGAAGCCTGTTAGCATGGGAGTTGCTGCTGGCTGGTACATGTTGTCAGCTCTCCTACAACAAGGTGAGGACCTGTTGAGGTGTAAGACTGGTCAGTTCAAGTGTTGGAGCTAGCCATTCAACCAACTAGCCAATCAATCAGTCACTCAGCTAGTCAGTCAGTCAGTCAGTCAGTCATTCCATTTTGGCCATAAGTCACTGTTTACTTAATCAATCCCTCCTAAGACACTGCACTTTTTTCAGATTATAGAGCTGATAGGTCTCGGTAGGGGGTTGACAGGCCTTGGTGGGGCTTGAGAGCGCCTTGGTGGGGGCTGACAGGGTTTGGTAGGGCTTGGCAGGGGTGACAGCAAAGGCTTCTGTTTAAAATCTCACATCTCAAGCCACCTCATTACTTGAGAGGTAACAAAGGGCTTGGCAGAGCTTGACAGGGATTGGTAGAGGTGACAGGGGCAGGCAGGACTGACAGGGGATGACCTAACCTAACCTAACCTAACCTGACCTGACCTAACCTAATGTAAGCTAACTTAACCTAACCTAACGTAACCTAACTTAACCTAACGTAAATTATTCTAGACTAACCTGACCTGACGTAACCTAACCTGACCTAACTTTGATGAACTGAAGCCAACCTAACTCAGCCGAACTAACCTAACCAAATCTAATTATATAGAAATAAATAAATAAAATAATAAAAATAAATAGAAAAAAAAAACACATGATTCAGGATTCTGAAGCAAACCAAAACAATAGATAAAAAATTGTAATAAATAAATAAATAAACAAATATATCAGAGGAAAAGAAGAAAAACAGTCTTACAGGTGTTTTTGAGGTACTATGGCACATGGTACACTGCCAGGCCCTTGTACTGCACCATTAACACCACAATGTACACTGACATGGTACTGCAACAGTGGGAGTCTTGCAAGTTGATTCACCACTCTTGGAAATCGTTTAGGAGGTCTAGGAACATCACAGTTAGGTTAAGTTTTTGTGCTACAGTTTAAAGTTACAGTGATGCATGGTACAGTGGTTTATGGTGTAGGTAGACAAGGCCTTCCTGCACCACTAGCACCATAGGGTACAGTGCTGTGGTATAGTGACATGAAGAAATTAAGAAAACAAACTGAAGATTCATTTACCTGCCAGACCCAAGGCATACATTTATACTTTTATCATTACAGGTAGAAATCTATATATACAGAGAAACATGACATGTATGTATGTATGAAATATGTATGAACAGTATATTGGCATATAAATAAGCGTAGGTGAGGAGAAATTAATATTGTCAGTCTGGGATGACAGAGAGGGAGGGGATGGAGATGCAGGCATAGGTGACGCTGACTAACACAAAGTATCTTATTTAACTACAGACTAGGATTATCGGGCTGGGATGTGAATAGTAGATGTGTAAATGAATAATTCACCTATGGGCGTGAATGAGAAGAAACAATGAAAAAAAGAAGGGCACCGATGTTTTGGTGAGGGCGGGGAAAGGAAGGAAAAATATGGAAAAATTATCTTGTTATTTTTCGTACTATAGACACATTTTTACATGCACAGGAACTCAGGGTACATGTATCAATGTATAATCTATGTATGAACGCAGTATAGATGTATAAATAAGCGTATCAGGGAAGAAATAAGGAAAAATGTTAGCGACAAGGCGGTTGTTTGGTGTCGGATGGTGGGGAGAGGGGTCCAAACACGTACTATCAATCTCACTGACAGCTTGGACTATCACGGTAATACATTCATGGCAGATGTATGGGTGTATAAACTATCTATACACGCAGTATGGCGGTAATAATAAGCGCAGGAGATAAGAAAACTGAAAAAAACGAATGAAGAGAGGGCCAAGTTGGTGACAGGCAGCGGAGAGAGAGAGAGAGAGAGGGAGAGAGGGAGGCGGACATTGAAGAACCACTAATGTCACTACTATCTTGGACTATCAGGGTGATAAGTGCAGGGTGAGCATGTGTGACTATTACCTTCGCGATCTCTGAAGGCATCAGCTTGCAGCGTCTTCACAACCTGTATTTCGTCAATCTCTTGCTTGTTGGTGGTCTGCACGGAGGACCTGAGCCCATCAAAGACAGTCTTCGTAAATGTCTTGATCTTTTACGTTACGGCCTGTTTTTTTTTTTACCTGACCTTGACCTGCAGGCTTACATGGCTCTACAGGCTAGGGGAAGGCCTGGGACACATGTCTGGCGGGTCAGGCTAGGGCTGGCTGCAGGCTGGGAGACAAGATTCGCTATTATACTTTTCGATCACTGGAATGAACCGAGTAGCTGCGCGCGCGCGCGCCATGACGTCACTACGAAGATGCCAGATTTGTTTCACTCCCCTGGTCTGGCACTGTAGGGCTCTATGTGGCACTGTACGCACTCACACACCTTATACACGTAATACACACCTGCACACGAAGCACCATCACTTATGGCATTGTGACACTAGAGAAGAGGCCTGTACACAAACACACATAGACACACACACACATACACATATTCAGCCACACACACGTACATAAAGAATCAGAGTCTTTCACTCATTCAATTAAGAAAAAAAAACCCAGACTGTTCGCCACTCAAAAAACATCATAATATTTTTTCAGTGGCACTGCGGCATTGTGAAGCCACCATG
>NC_087180.1:5000-10000 GCF_035594125.1 Scylla paramamosain
AAGGGGGATGTAGGCAAAATTCTTAGGATCAGCAACCAGGATAGAACAAGAAATAATGGGTTTAAGGTTGAAAAATTTAGGTTTAGGGAAAGAGATAGGAAGAAATTGGTTCTCAAATAGAGTTGTAGATGAGCTGAAACGGACTCAATAATCATGTTGTTAGTGATAGGACACTGGGGAGCTTTAAGAGAAGATTAGACGGGTTTATGGATGGGGATGATAGGTGGGAAATAGGGCTGGGTATTAGTTTCTGTACAGGGACTGCCACGTGTAAGCCTGGCGGCTTCTCTTTTTGCAGCTTCCCTAATTCATGTTCTTATGGTCTTATTAAAAAATACCATAAACGACACACACACACACACACACACACACACACACACACACACACACACACAGAGACACACACACACACACACAGACACACACACACACACACACAGAGAGAGAGAGAGAGAGAGAGAGAGAGAGAGAGAGAGAGAGAGAGAGAGAGAGAGAGAGAGAGGAAACGTGTGGAAATATGACCCTGGCAACATAATTACGCAAAGACCTGGTAGTGTCCGAAAACCTTCTGGCCAAAAATAACATGGCGGGTCTTGGTTTCTCTTTGTCTTTAATCTATGACTTTCTCTCTCTCTCTCTCTCTCTCTCTCTCCCTCTCTCCCCCTCTCTCTCTCTCTCTCTCTCTCTCTCTCTCTCTCTCTCTCTCTCTCTCTCTCTCTCTACGCACTGTATCTAGGCTATTCGTATTCTGTTCTATTCCTGCTGTTTTTGTCCCTCTTTGCTCTCCAAGCTCTCTCCCTTGTTCTGCTTTCGTTTCGCGGATGTTTCTATTTTCACTCATATTTACGAGTAGGTTGCTCTCAGCTTTCTCACCTTCCCCTTTCTCCCTTCCCTTGTGTTTCACCCTCCTCCATCCCCATGTTCCCGTGTTTATTCATTCCTGGTTTCCGGGAATTTATTGATATCCACTTTATACGGAAAAGAAAAAAAAAACTAAGGACAGTAGCAGCAGTAGGTAGCATAATAATAATAATAATAATAATAATAATAATAATAATAATAATAATAATGTGACAATACCGGCACTTCATAATTCAGCAACAAATGCAATAGGGCGGAAGGGAGAACAGTAAGCACGAGGTAAAAAGCTTGAAAGCCATGGTCTTCATACTAAGTTCAACACCTGCCACGAGCAACAGCCACCCTTCATGCGTAACACTGAACAACCTGTATGGTGATCCGTAAGTGCAAGTATGTCTAGCTTCTTCTCTATCACCGATTAGTTCTAATGATATTTTGGAATACTACAAAATGCTTTACCTCTCTTTGCCTAGATGTACACGGTCGGGAAGAGAGAGATAAAATAAAACAAGATCACAACGAGGACAGAACATGAGAAATATATGTCCAATTCCTGTCTCCAGCTCAGAATACTAAAGTTGAATAAACATAGATGATGTGAATGTTGAATAAATTCTACGATCACAACCTTCCTACCAGGAGTGGGAAGGAGCAATAATAATCAGCCAATGCGCTAGTCTACTCACCTTTAACGCTTTGGGACAGTGCCATCGTTATTGATTGAAACAAACCCCCCCCCCCCGACCTTGAAACCATTCAGACTTATTATTCATGGCAGGAAACCAGACATCGAATTGAGAGGGGCTATAATTCTGTGCGCTTAGTAGTCAAGATAAGAGGAACCATCTTACGATCGTTGATTGATGACTTATTATTCATGGCGGACTCAGACCTCGAGTCTACAGAAGTGTGTACACTTGGTCTGTCACGTTTGCTGACTGATGGATAATTTTTCTCTCTCTCTCTCTCTCTCTCTCTCTCTCTCTCTCTCTCTCTCTCTCTCTCTCTTCTGGCCGGTTTATTCAATTCCGCTTGTTCGATAATCTACACAGCGTACTTCCTCAGTACACTGTTGCTGTGTATTGTAGCGGCAGACGAATACTAGCTACCTAACATCCTAGCAATGTTTTAATCATTATCATCGTTAACGAACCTAACTCGGAACACCGGCAGGGTTTATTTTTATGTTTTGTTAATGCTTTACTGGCAGCAATCGTGAGCAGATTAGAGATGCACTAAGCAACTCAAAGTAACACTGTGTTGTAAGTTGCGGTGCATTGAAATCATGCAAATCATACCGCATCTATTTCATGTTACAATGCAATGCAAAATGTACGACCAATGGAAACCGTATTCAAGCTTATCTTGGAATGACCCTTAGCTAACATTCAGTTACAAGTCAAGAAGCTGTCATGAATACAATGTTTTTGTGTGTACACAGTTTATGTTTGGAATATACAGGAAAACCAGTATTACCTTAGGCTTAAGATTACAACTAAGAAATATTTTCCCCATCACGTTACAAAAACCGTTTTCGTTTATTTATTTTTGTCTATTAATATGTGGTATGATTTACTGAAACTGTTGTTTCACGTATGTGTAAAATAGTTAATAACTATTGTCTCCTACATATGCATGCAAATGTATTAATGTATACAACCTATTCTTGGCACTGTACTTTCGAATTCGCTTCACACTAAGCTAAACTCACAGCACTCCGTGTGTGTGTGTGTGTGTATATATATATATATATATATATATATATATATATATATATATATATATATATATATATATATATATATATATATATATATATATATATATATATATATATATCCATCGCGCCGTAACAAAGGCACCATTTGTAAAGTTATGAATACTTTACATCAATGTAAGACGAAAAAAAAACTTTCATTTATTTATTTATTTATTTTTTTAATTAATGCATCTTTGTAAACCTGAGTCATGTATGCTAGAGGAAATGATTTTCATTAAGAAAAAAAAAAAAATGCAAAAAGTAACATATGTTCGTGATATCGTTTTGTGGAGTCTGTTCTTTCCAGGTTTCATCTACTTTTTGAATAATTAAAGCCTCTGTGGCAGAGCTTCATCCATCTGACGTCATTACCTACATTTTTTTTTTTTTTTTTTTTGGATCATGGCGCATCATTTCAATCTCTCTTTGGCAGAGCCAACCTCTTAGTCTGAACGTAAAGAACCTGAGGCTCGATGATCCTTTATTCGGGAGAAAACATTTTTTTTTTCGCCACTTTCCTTTTGGACTACGCTCGCTGTAAGAAAATTAATGAAACCTCAGTAATTTCTGTGGCACACTGCCGCTTGGAGCAGCCGACACATACACACTGGTGGTGGTTGAACAGTAATTCACCTGCGCGTTTCCGCCCAATGAAGAGCAGGTTAAGCTGTGAGAACTAAATCTTTGTGAGTGAATTGTTTGTATTCAGCACCCATGCACGCACACTTGTGACACACTCCAGTCTGAGCGTGCATGGAGGTGGTTACACTGAAGGCGTGGCTTGAGAAAGAACATTAAACGACACGCGTATCAGCTTAAAAACCAAAAATTACTAAGAATCAACTTATGCGTGTACAGATTTATGTACGTTGTTGACAGCCAGCACTTGTATTCCTGTCCCCTTTTCACTTAGCTATGTTGCCATGCATGCCAAGGGGAAGATTTTTTTTTTTTTTCTTTTCGACGAAATTCGTGATTTTAGCAGGAGCAACTTCGTTCTTGGAGAGTTAAACAATGGATGCGCAACGTGGAGATCAAGTACGGTTATAAATACCGATGTGAAAAAAATGGGAAGATACACAAGAAATAACAATGAAAGTAAAAAATGCGAAATTGTCCCCTCAAATGACCGGAATCAAAGAATAGAAACACACACACACACACACACACATTACTAGCAGCGATAAGCTTAAACGTTTCTATAACAAAGTTACATATTCAGGTGCTTCTTCTTCTACCTTTGTCTATCCATCCTTCGTTCTTTCAACGTACAGTACATAGCCGGGTCTCTCCTTGTATATTTGATATCCTGTTCCTCAGAGTGTGGGTGCCCATAAGAAAAGTTTTCTTAAAACTCTTTTCCTCACATATACCTACACAGCACACACAGAAGAGAGAAACTGTGCATTCGTGTATTTCGTAGCAAACAACATTATTTTATCAAGGAAGGAACACCAAATGAGTCCTTTATACGTTTACTCCATGTTCCAAGCCTACTCTGGGGCCGAGGCAGTGATGTTTATTAAGCAATAGTGGTTCAGGTAAGTGTGTCTGGATGTACTTCATTCACCAGACGATCTACAGAAGATAGATAGATTGATTGATCAGATCAATCTTAATGCATCGTAAAGAACGGGGTCATATGTATGACACCTTAAAGAGTAAAGGCCTTTACCCTAAGGATATTTTGTAAACATGATGCATGCAAGGTAAAGGTTAGACATTGACAGATGAAAGCTTATTTCTCATGTCCACTCATGTATAATGGGGAAACTTCAATTATGTGTAGATCCGTTTATAAACTCCCTCACCACCACACGCATTAGCAACTAATGCATGCTGATGATCCATTAGTATGTGTAGTTTTTGATAACATATCCATAGAAATACTCCAGAGGCTGTTACTTGAATGAAAATGCCATTGGCAATATGTATACAGAACGGCCATGAAGGGATATTAGTGGATAGAATTATTACTCTGTCAGGAGGGAAAGTCGCAGATATTAACTCCTTTGTTACAGGGACCTAAAATGTATGGGAGTGCCGTCGTCCAAGTTATCGATTCCCTTTTCCTTTTAGATGTTACCTACTTTGATGTTATTTATATTCAAACCAGCCGAAAAAGGAAGGATCGAGAAGGAACTATCGGTTGTCACATTCTTACTCTGAATCCCACTCAGATCCCTGATATCCGGTTCACATCTAACAATGGATGATAAAGGATATCATTGATGATAATGACTGATGATGATGATGATCAATGATGATAATGATCGAAAATGATGATAATGATGATGATGATGATGATGATGATGATGATGATGATCCGATGATGGTGATGATGAGTTTATTTACAATTTATAAATATAAAAATATAAAA
>NC_087180.1:15000-35000 GCF_035594125.1 Scylla paramamosain
AAAGAAAGACAGACAAGAGATAAAGATAAACAGAGAGGGGCGAGTGCACAGACAGACAGACAGACGGACAGACAGAGAAGGTGGCGGCGGATGAAAAAAAAAAAGGAAGGCGCAAAGGTGGGGATCATAACAGAGGGTTAGTTAAAGAAAGAAAAGAGGGAAAGGGAAAGAGAAACATTCAGGGCAGAAGTTGGAAGCGCGAAGAGAGGATGATGAAAAAACATATCAGCGAGACGCACGTCGCGTACATTGCCTAGTATTCAAGGAACTTTTAACATTAACAAGCATCACGTTAATTATAATATTTTAAACAATGAATCACCAGAAGGACGATTTACGATTAATTCCGAAATAGTTGGGAGGCAATTCTAGGAGGAAGGGAGGGAGGGAGGGAAACGAGGAGGGGGACGAGGGAGGTGGGAGGGACGAGGAGAGAAAGTAAGGAAGTAGAAGAGGAGGATGGTGGCATAGGAGGCGTGGAGAAAAGGAAGTAACTAGTTAACGAGTAAAGGAGGAAACACATGAATCAGGGGGAAAGATCGAGGGACCGAATGACCCCTGAAGAGCTTGTATCCTATAATAATAATAATAATAATAATAATAATAATAATAATAATGATAATAATAATAATTAGTAGTAGTAGTAGTACCACCAGCTAATACCACCAAATTACCATGAAAAGAAGCGATAATGAAGCCAAGTACATCTAACTTAGCCATCTAACATTCCCTTACTCCCCTCCCCAGCCTCTCCTCCTTCCACGATGCACAACTCTCCATCCACCAGTGAAGGAAATAAATCTCTGAAGAGGGAGGGAGGAAAGGGGAGAGAGAAGTGGTAGACAGGAGACAGCAAACGAACAAGAGAACGAAATTTATCATCTTGACGTTTAGAGCGGAGGGAGGGAGGAGGAAAACGGTGGAATGCTGCAAGAAACGAACTGACAGCCAAAGAAAGAACAGTGGAGGAGGAGGAAGGAGAGAGGAAAGCAGCAAGAAGTAACAGAGGCCAGCAGGGGGTAGAGTCTGAGGAAGGAGGCACGGGTGGAGGCAGGAAAGGTGGCAGGGGGCAGGATGGAAAGAAGATGAAGGGTAATAATTGTAAACCTATTGGAGAAATTATCAATGTTCACGTGATACCGGGAATACTACCAAATATTTTAAAATCTCACTACTGATGCAGGAACAAATTAACTTGAGAAGAGGCAAGAGGGAAGATAGAGAAGTACATAAAGAAGTGGGAGCGTGCAAAACGAGGAACAAGCGAAGGATGGATGAAGAGAACAAGCAAGCAGTGAGGGAGGAGGAGAAAATGCCAACGAGTGGAGAAGCGAGGGAGAAAACAAGCAAACTGGTGATGATGGAGGGACGTAAAGAGTCTGAGTACCATTACCAACATTTTTAAAAAATAAAATAGATATACGTGTATCTTGAAATATGAAAACAAAACTTACCCCTAAAAAGCATGTAAACTACATAAAAACTTATCAAACCTATCTATAAACATCATGAAAACTAACACACACACACACACACACACACACACGTTTGCAACGAGATAAGCAAACTTCCACTGTTTAATACAAGGCTTGAAACTCACCTGAACAAGACGTTGCAATGACACCGGATCGACATTGACAATGTGGCTTGTGTGTCCTTGTTCGTGTGGAGAGGAGCGGTGGAGGACAAGATAAAAGATGAGAACGAAGAGAAAGAAAATTAAAATCGAGAAGCGTTGAAGCAGCAGAAAAAGGAAGAGGAGGGTGAGCCTCATCTGCAGATGTAAGGTGAGAAACACAAAGCCAGCGGAGAGGGCGAGGATGATGATAACGATAACGATGGAAAGGCAACGAGGAGGAAGAGGAACACGAGGACAAACGTTAAAAAAGACTAAAGGGGGGAAAAGAAAGGAGAAGCAGCAGCCAAAGGAAGCTACACCACCGCTCCTCGCCACCACGACACACACACTGAAAAATGGGAAGTCCCTCAGGCTCGACCCTTCATCGCCTCGAGCTCACGTCTCGAAACCCAAGAAAGTTCGAACAGCAAAAATAGCAATCCCATCTTTTCTGAAACGTACTCTGACCTGTACCGAAAAACCTTGTACTGTGCCTGTACATCAGTCGCAGTTTAACAGTTTATTAAAGAAAGGTTGGTTACAAAACAGTGCATAGGGGCGCACGAACATAGGTTGGGGATTAATAACACTACAGAAAAAAACAATAAATAAAAGCACTGCAAGAGAACTGGGCACTCAGGCTTGTTATTTTTGTATTGTGGTTTATGAAATGTTACGGGGGATGTTCGTTTTATTTTTTTGTGTTATATATAATTGTATATTACAATAGTTAAGTTTTTGTTATTATTAACGACTTAATGATGTGATATGAGGAATATTTATGACTCCATGTTACAGGCTATTGTAATGTGAAACTTCATTGATGATTTATTACCGATTACCGTTGTATTATTTTGTTAGGATGGGGGAGATGACCTTATCGCTGCCGATTCCATTAACAAACATATGCTGCTGCTGCTGCCACTACTACTACTATTACTGCTACTACTACTACTACTACTACTACTACTACTACTACTACTACTACTACTACTACTACCGATATTACTAACACCATCATCACCACCATTACTACTACTACTACTACTACTACTACTACTACTACTATTACTACTACTACACTACTATTATTATCAATATTACTACCACCACCACCACCACCATCACTACTACTACTACTATTACTACTACTACTATTATCAATATTACCATCACCACCACCATCACTACTACTACTACTACTACTACTACTACTGGTTCTAGGGTGATTCGTCCCCGGGTGAAATGTCCCGGTTGCTTCATCCCCGGGGTATTCATCCCTGGAGGATTGGAACCCTAGGTTATTTGTCCCCTAGGGTGATTCGTTCCCTTGGCTGTATTTTTGTCGCGTTAGTTACGAAACTCCATTACTACGACAAGATCCGACCATCAATGTGTGTGTGTGTGTGTGTGTGTGTGTTTGTGATGTTGTGTGAGTGTGTTGTTCGAATCATGATTTGATACATCAGGTTGTTAGCTTGACTACTGTTCACTGGTTCGGTTTTCTATTTTCACTTTTCAGTACGTGGGCCACCACAGTCAGAGCAGCATGCCGCACACAATCCCATCAAGGCGTGGCAGGGAAAAGCTTGTTGATGATCTTAACTTCATCTACGCTGCACAGAAGAAAAACGCCGATGGAACCAAGCAATACTGGCGATGTGAGGCTACTGCATGCAAGGCTCTTGTTCACACAACAGTAGGGGATGAAACCTTCACTATCGTGAAAGTGCGAACGGGCACAATCATTCCACGACTGCTGCGGCTGTGAAGTCGAGGGAGGCCATGGGCGAGCTGAAAGCTGATGCTACTTCTACTCAAGAATGTTCTCGTGCTTTGGTGGCTAACGTTTTGTCAAAAGTGGATGAACATTCACTGGCTCATGTGCCGTCGACATCTACTACGAGCCGCTACGTGCGGCAGTGACGACAGGACGCTCAACAAGCTCCTCCAATTCCCCTGACTCGCACTGGCTATGTTATTCCTGAAGAGTACACCAAGTTAACAGTCGGGAAAGATGTTTTTTATTTCCATTTTTTTCTTTATTCTTCAAGTTTCTTTTTTTTTTACACACACTATATACATAAATTCAGGAACATATATTCTCTTTTTTTTTTCTTTATTTCATCCTCTTGAACAAGCTACGGTTTTCACACTTATATACATAATTTTATTATAAAATATTCTTCTTTTTTTTTTTTTTTTTTTATCTTTTTAGCGTTTTTTTATTTAATGATTTTCTTCACATATCTTTTTGACATTTCTTCGTATTTTCGTTTTCCTTCGTGTAATTTCATTCTCTTGGATGAATCCATCCATAATTGTTACATTTTTTTTTTCTTTGCATTTTTTTACAAACACGTCCGTTTTACATTTGTTTTTCTTGCCGCATGAAAAGCAAGGCTCAAGTTTATGTAGGAAAAAAGTTAATTTATCCTCTCCATCAAATTAACTTTTTCACACATGCTTCAATAATTTTACTACATTTTTTTTCATTTTTCTTTTTTGTCCTTTTCAAGTTCCGTTTTTCCCATTGATATACATAACCTTACTAATTTTTTTATTTCTTTTTTTTTCTGTTTTATTTTTTTACGTTACGGTTTTCACACACATACATAATTGTATTACAATATCTTGTTTTTCTTCTTTATTACTTTTTTTATTCACATTTTCACGTTTTTTTATTTTTTCATTCTCTTGAAAGATATATTTTTCACATATTTCACATTTTCTTTTCCTTTGTTTTCCCTCTGGGACAAATCCCGCTGTTCACACAAACATCCACATTGCGTATTTATTTCCTTTATTTTTTCACAAATGCATCCATTATTTTGGTTTATATTTTGTTGGTTTTTCTTTTCCTGTTTTAATTCTTTTTTGGGGAACGTTTTTCACACACATATGTAAAATTTTTATACATTATTTTCTTTTTTTTCGTGTTTTTTTTTTTTATTTCACAGAGAAAATGTTCTTCCTGCGTGACAAGCAAGGCTCAGATTCTTCTAGGAAAACACACAATTAATCCTCTTCTTCACGCTGTCTTTCTTTTTTTTTTTTTCATTTATTTCACAGAGAAAATGTTCTTCCTGCGTGACAAGCAAGGCTCAGATTCTTGCAGGAAAACACACAATTCATCTTCTTCTTCACGCTGTCTTTCTTTTTCACACAGGCATCCTTAATTTTACTGCATATCTTATTGTTTTTATTTTTTCTTTTTTTTTGTAATTTTCAGGTTTTGTTTTCCATACATAATTTTACTACCTTCTCCTTTTTTCCTATTTTTTTTTGTTTTGTTTTTGTTTTATCCTCTTGATCAAGTTACGCTTTCCACACAAACATCGATAATATTATTACAGCACGTATTTTACTTTTTCTTTGATTTTTTTTTTTTTTTTTTTTTAACCTCTAAGTTACGTTTTTCATTCTTTTTAACTTGTGTTATCTTATATTTATTTCTTTTCTTTATTTTTTTCATGATCAAGTTTTTTCTTTCCACACATGATATATGCATATTTTTCTTCAACGTTTTTCTTTTCTTTTCTTTCATCCTCCTGAGCAAGTTACGGTTTTTATAATTATGCACATAATTGTATGAGAGAGAGAGAGAGAGAGAGAGATGAGAGAGAGAGAGAGAGAGAGAGAGAGAGAGAGAGAGAGAGAGAGAGAGAGAGAATGTTTATACTTCACTAAGTACACATGTATGTACTGTGATGTCCAGGTAACAAAAGCCAAAAGACAAGGAGTCCGTGCACCACAACATTTGGTTCTCTTGCGCAACACAAGAGAGCCATGAAAGCAAGGGTGGACTTTGCCGCGGCACAGGCAGCGTCACATCTCAGGCCTGGGCACACAGAGAGCAATGTCTACAGCGACACTGGCACACCTGTCCTCAGCAAACACTTTGAGACGCCCGTATGTACTGGATGGCACGATGAAACACCCGCCAAGAGAAAAGTGCGAGGCACGCAGCCAGCAGAGCGAGGGGCAGGCGCCGTTTTCTGGAGATGCAGACATTTGCACTCTTGCTCACACGTCCTTCACATTCATCAACAGCTTTTCATACTTTTTGTTGTTGTTTATAGATAAATGCTCTATGATCGACACTGACCCTTTTTTTTTTCTATCAAAATAAAAAAAAACATTTAAGAAAATATTTTCATACGAATAAAAAAGTTTTCTAATAATTATTCTAATAAATATTAATTTTACGACGACTTGTTAAAGAAGTAGTTATTGACAGACCTAGAAAAAAATGCTCCCCTGCATGACGAACTACTTCAAAACACTGACTGAATTAAAATGTTGAAGAGTTATGTTGCAATTAGCAAGACCATCTTCTATTTTACATATTTTTATTTTTCTATTTTTTTTCTTTACATAAATCTGGTTGTAACTCCTCATGAACATGTTTCACGACAGTACGCTATCTACACAAAAAGTATCATTAAGCTACAGTGATATTTAGTGACGTGAAAACAATACGGGGAAATACCCCAACCTTACACCCCACTATTATGGGTCCTCGTGGCCCAGTGGGTAGAGTGATGGACTTTGGAGTTTTGAGTGAGGGACGCCGAGGTTCAAACCCCACTCAGAACTCACAAGTCAGAACTCACAAGAAACTTCAAGGGCATCCTCTCCATCGCCACGTGTGCCTAACAAGCACACAACACCACGTGGTGATGGAGCTTCGTCACCACGTGGGCCTAACAAACACACAATAGGTGACGGAGCTGCCCACGGGAGGTGAGAGAGCAACACCTCCCTGTGCCTCCCACGGGAGGTGAGAGCTGCAAGGGGCAATATATTATCAAATAATAATATTATTATTATCATACCCATTAATACTTCTACTACCCATTAATACTTCTACTACCACTACTACTGCTACTACCACTACTGCTACTATGTTTACAACCACCCTACCCTCGCTAGAGGTAGGGTAGATGATTTTTCTTTTTTTCTTTATATTTTTCACATATGAATCCGTTATTTTGTAGTAGTAGTAGTAGTAGTAGTAGTAGTAGTGGTAGTAGTAGTAGAAGTATTAATGGGTATAATAATAATAATATTATTATTATAATTATCATATATATATATATATATATATATATATATATATATATATATATATATATATATATATATATATATAATATATATATATATATATATATATATATATATATATATATATATATATATATATATACTTAATTTTATTACAATATATTTTTTCATTTTTACTTTCATTATCTTTCTATTTTTTTTTCTTTATTTGTTTTTATTTATTTATTTATTTATTTATTTCATTTTTTATTTATTTTTTTGCACATACTTCCTAAATAATTTTTTGTTGAAGTTGATTTTTTCTTTCTTTTTTTTTTCTTCATTTCATTCTCTTGAACAAATTGTCTTTTTCTCTCTTATATAAATATTTTCTTTTTACTATATATTTATTTTTTCATGCTTTTTAATCTTTTTGTTGTTCTCTTCGAGAAATTGTTATTTTCACATATGCATTCATTTTTTTACTACACTTTTCTTTTTTTCCCTTTTAATTTCATTGCATGTTTTTTTTTTTCAAAGAAATAATGTTGTTAGTGCATGAAAAACAAGACACCAATTTCTTTTGTTAAAAATACTTTTATCCTCTTCATCATGTTAAGGTTTTTCACACATACATCCATTAATGTCTCTTTTTTTCTTTTTTTCGTTATTTTTTTATCCTTTTCAATTTACATTTCTCAGACATATATACGTAATTTTACTGCATTTTTTCTTTCTTCTTTGTTATATTTCATCCTCTTCAACAAGTTCCGCTTTTCACGCAAACATCCATAATTACAGTGCGCATTTTCCCTTTTTTTTTTTTTTGTATTTTCTTTTACATTCTCTTGAACGTGTTACGTCTTGTTTACAAATATATCTTTTGTTCTTTATTTTTCAAGTTACGTGTTTTTATTTTTTCCTTTTATTTTATTCTTTTTTCCTTTATTCTTTTTCATCATGATTAACTCACACATACTATATACATATTTTTCTACAACATTATTTTTTTTTTCTTTTCTTCATGTCATCCTTCTGGACAACTTACGACTTTCACACTTATATACATACGTAACTGTATTGCAAGATTGTGCTCTTTTATTTTTATTTATTTTTTTCACGTTTCAGTTTGTTTTTTTGCTCATCAGTAAGTCATATGTTTCCCCTTTTCTTTGTTTTCCTGTTTCTTTGTTTTATTTCATCGTCTCACACAAGTAACCCTTTTCTCACAAACATCCCTAATTAGGGTACATGATTTTTCTTTTTTCTTTATATTTTTTCACATATCAATCCGTTATTTTACTGCTTATTTTCTTCTTTCTTTCGTTTTCTTTTATTTTTAATCCTCTTTATATATATATATATATATATATATATATATATATATATATATATATATATATATATATATATATATATATATATATATATATATATATATATATATATATATATATATATATATATATATATATATATATATATATATATATATATATATATATATATATATATACGAGTATATATATATAAAATATTTACTATAATTTTTTTTTCCTTTATTTCGCATTTTTCCACCGCAATAATGTTGGTGCTGCATAAAAGGCAAGGCTCAGACTCATGCAGGATAAAAAAAAAAAAGACAATTTATCTTCTTCATCAAGTAAGTTTTTCACGCATCCGTCCATAATCTTAGCACCTGTTTCTTTTTATTTTTGTTTATCTTTTTTTTCCTTATTCTCTTTAAATTACTTTTTTTTATTTTTGTTTATTTTTTTATTTCATTTTTTTTTTATTCTTCAAGTTTCTTTTTTTACACAAACTATATACATATATTCAGGAACATATATTCTCTTTTTTTCTTTTCTTTATTTCATCCTCTTGAACAAGCTACGGTTTTCACACTTATATACATAATTTTTATTATATAATATTCTTCTTCTTCTTTTTCTTATTTTTTTTTTTTTCTTTTTAGCGTTTTTTTATTTAATGATTTTCTTCACATATCTTTTTGACATTTCTTCGTATTTTCGTTTTCCTTCGTGTAATTTCATTCTCTTGGATGAATCCATCCATAATTGTTACATTTTTTTTTCTTTTTCTTTGCATTTTTTTTTTTACAAACACGTCCATTGTTTTACTTTGTTTTTCTTGCCGCATGAAAAGCAAGGCTCAAGTTTATGCAGGAAAAAAAGCTAATTTATCCTCTTCATCAAATTAATTTTTTTTTTTACACATGCTTCAATAATTTTGAATTTTTTTTTTTTTCCTTTTTTTTTTTTGTCCTTTTCAAGTTCCGTTTTTTCCCATTGATATACATCATTTTACTATTTTTTTTTATTTCCTTTTTTCTGTTTTATTTTTTACGTTACGGTTTTCACACACATACATAATTGTATTACAATATCTTATTTTTCTTCTTTATTTTTTACTTTTATTCACATTTTCACGTTTTTAATTTTTCTTTCTCTTGAAAGATATATTTTTAACATTTTTCACATTTTCTTTTCTTTGTTTTTCCCTCTCGGACAAATCACGCTGCTGCTGTGAGTAAGAATGCGACATGTACCTTAAATCTGAGGAGAGAGAGAAAAAGACACGTTACAAAAGTGTTGTGGTTTGAGCAGCACAAGAGCAACAAGATGCAAGACTGGTGCACGGAAATAAGTACACACAGAGATAGCGCACCTAATGAATAGCACTTCTAAATGCACCTTGTCAAACAGTGCTGGGTGGACAGAATGGACACAGGAATCGGGTTGCTAGTGCTGAGTCATTAGGGAGCTTTAAAAGATGAGATAAATGTATGGATGGAGATGATAAGAGATAATGGATTCAAGCTTGAAAAAAAAAAAGTTATACTTAAAAAAGGACTGGAAGAAATTGGTTCTCAAACAGAATGGTGGATGAATGGAAGGGACTCAAGAATCAGGTTGTTAGTGCTGAGTCATTAGGGAGCTTTGAAAGGAGATTAGACACATGAATGGATGGGGATGACAGGTGGAAACAGGCAGGTGTGCTTCAAACAGGGACTGCCACATGTAGGCCAGATGGCTTCCTGCACCAGTCCTTGTGTATTGTGTAAGAAGTGTTCTATGTTCTCACATCATGACTGTTTTTCACAGGCAACAGATTATTTTAATCAGAATCTTGAGGATGATCTTTTTACTGCTGGGATGGCAGTGTTTGGCAATGACTATATTCATGAAATAACACTTGGAAACTGCAATATTTTCCATAAAAGACTGTAAGTGGAAGGTATAAACTCTTTGTTCAATCAATTAAAAAATTGAACAAGTTCTTGAAAATACCAATAACTTTCGCTAAACTGTAGAATCCTTGTGAAACTGTCAACAGCCCACCCTGCCACACACCACCTCACCCTTCACATCACCTCTGTTCAGTCAGTACTAGTGGTGAACACACTCTTGGAAACCCTCACAGCTTTCATTAAACTGATAGAAGGGAGAACTCATGTTGAACTTATGTTGAACAGTCTCCCTGCCACACACACCACCAAACAGCCTACTCATTTCCAGATACTGTTTATTTCTGGGCAAAGTACAGTGCCTTTGCAACTCATGGTCTACACAATGAAGGGATCACCAAGGAGATTAATGAACCGAGTGAACCTAAACCTAATCTAACCCTCAGATGAAGACGTTAATATTACTTCAGTATCATCCAACTCTTCTTATTACCTCACCTAAACTGACTCTTCACCTCACCTCACTTCACCTAACCTGACACACAGAGAGAGAGAGAGAGAGAGAGAGAGAGAGAGAGAGAGAGAGAGAGAGAGAGAGAGAGAGAGAGAGAGAGAGAGAGAGAGAGAGAGAGAGAGAGAGAGAGAGAGAGAGAGAGAGAGAGAGAGAGAGAGAGAGAGAGAGAGAGAGAGAAGCCCCATAAATAAACAAAACAAACAAATCCGTTGGCTCTTCCCACCTGTCATGAGTAGCCAGGTATGGGTGGCTTGTCATAGATGTCCTTGAGTGGCGCCAGGATTTCTGTGCCCCCCATGTCGGCTTTCATCGCGGCCTGCAGCTGGCATGCCTCACGCAGCGTTGCCTCTGAGTACACACGACTCCCCCTGCAACAGTCACACCACAAGGATTACGGTAAGCACACACACACACACACATACAGAAGACAGTAGGCACCCGCTGAAATAATAATTACTCCCAGTGAGGTCTAAAGCACTATTCAGGGGGTGCTGTGAACTTATCATTAAACCCAGCTGTGACCTCATTAAACATTTCTCTTTGTGTCTCACAACACAAGGGGGCAGTCAGAGCCTGCCCTTTAAAGACAACTCTCTTCCTCCACACAAAACTACAAGCACCTAATAACACACACACCCTTCACTCGAAAATTAAAAATTATCATGGCGACTCCTACACCAGCCTCGGAGTTCCCATTTGGGGAGGGGACCTCAAATGTCCCCAAGTCGGACTGCTCTTATGAGGTGTCTTGACACCCCCGTCAACTTTTTCTTCATTAACTTCTGCAATATTCACGGTCTAAGATCTAATTTTCAATCTGTAGAACACCACCTCTCCTCTTCGAAACCTCATCTTCTTTTCCTCACTGAAACAAAGGTGTCTAAGGCAACTGACAGTAACCCTTTTTCTGCTCTCTCCTAATTTCTCTATCCTACTCGCGTGCCCACGCTCCTGAAACTTCAGAGATTTCCAACATCTGGCTACGACTACAGTCACTCTCAAACTAAATTTATCTGTGCTGTATACCTCTCACCTAACTCCTCTGGCTATAAGAAATTCTTTGACTACTTAACTTCCAAAGTGGAGCACATTCTGACTCTCTTCCCTTTTTCAGAGATCTCCATACTTGGAGACTTTAGTGTTCACCACCAGCTTTGGCTTTCCTCTCCCTTCATTGACCATACTGGTAAACTAGCCTTCAACTTTGCTATCCTCCATGACCTAGAGCAATTGGTGCGACACCCTACTCGTCTTCCTGACTGTCTTAGAGATATGCCCAACATTCTTGACTTTTTCCGTTGGGCTCCTCAGATCACAACCTCATATCTGTATCTTGTCTTATTGCTCCAGTCCCTACTCAGGATCCCCCTAAGTGAAGGTGCCTCTAGCATTTTGTCTCTGCTAGTTGGGAGAACCTGAGGAGGTATTTTGCTGATTTTCCTTGGAATGGCTACTGCTTCCGTGTCAGAGATCCGTCTTTGTGTGCTGAGCGCATAACAGAGGTGATAGTGTCTGGCATGGAGGCGTACATTCCTCACTCTTTTTCTCGATCAAAACCTTCCAAAGCTTGGTTTAACACTGCTTCTTCTTGTGCTATACAGGATAGAGAGGTGGCCCACTAAAGATACTTAAGCCTTCCATCACCAGAATCTCATGCACTTTATTTTTTTCTGCTCAGAACCATGGCAAGTCTGTTCTTCAACTAGCGAAAAAACTCCTTTATTGATAGAAAGTGTGAAAAACTTTCAAGATCTAACTCCCCTTGTGATGTCTGGTATCTAGCTAAAAATATCTCCAATAACTTTGCTTCTTCTTTCTTTCCTTTATTTCAACCAGATGGCATTAGTGCTATCACATCTATGTCTAAAGCTGAACTCTTCGTTCAAACCTTTGCTAAAAACTCTATCTTGGACGATTCAGGGGTTGTTCCTCCCTCTCCTCCACCATCTGACTACTTCATGCTACCTATTGAAATTCTTCGCAATAATGTTTTTCATGCCCTCGGAAGGCTTATGGACCTGATGGGGTCCCTCCTATTGTTCTCTGAAACTGTGCCTCCGTGCTTGCACCTTGCCTAGTCAAACTCTTTTAACTCTGTCTGTCAACATCTACCTTTCCTTCTTGCTGGAAGTTTGCCTACATTCAGCCTGTTCCTAAAAAGGGTGACCGTTCTAATTCCTCAAACTACCGTCCTATTGCTGTAATTTCCTGCCTATTTAAGTTTTTGAATCTATCCTCAACAAGAAGATTCTTAAACATCTATCACTTCACAACTTCTATCTGATTGTCAGTATGGATTCCGTCAAGGCCGCTCTACTGGTGATCTTCTGGGTTTCCTTACTGAGTCTTGGTCATCCTCTTTTAGAGAATTTGGTGAAACTTTTGCTGTTGAATTAAGCATATCTAAAGCTTTTGATAGAGTCTGGCACAAAGCTTTGATTTCCAAACTACCCTCCTATGGCTTCTATCCTTCTCTCTGTTGCTTCATCTCGAGTTTCCTTTCTGACTGTTCTATTGCTGCTGTAGTAGACAGTCACTGTTTTAATTTTATTAACAGTGCAGCTCCTCAGGGTTCTGTCCTGTCACCCACTCTCTTCCTATTAATCATCAATGATCTAAACCAAACACTCCTACGCTGATGATACCACCCTGCACTTATTCCACGTCTTTTCATAGACGTCCAACCCTAGAGGACTTTACTTCCCTACAGGAAGTAAACCTTTCACGCAGGGAAGCCACAGAGCGCATGACTTTGGATCTCTCTAAAATTTCTGATTGGGGGAGAGCAAACTTACTATTGTTCAATGTCTCAAAAACTCATGCCTTCATCTATCAACTCGACACAACCTTCCAGACAACTATCCCCTCTTTTTCAGTGACACTCAACTGTCCCCCTCTTCTACACTGAATATCCTCGGTCTGTCCTTTACTTATAATCTGAACCGGAAACTTGACATCTCATCTTTATCTAAAACAGCTTCTAAGAATTTAGGTGTTCTGAGATGTCTCCGCCAGTTTTTCTCACCCCCCCCCCTTATCTGCTAACTCTGTACCATCCTTATCCATCCATGTATAGGGTATGTTTCACATGTCTGAGGGAGGTTCTACTCATACTGCTCTTCTAGACAGGGTGGAATCAAAAGCTTTTCATCTCATCAACTCCTCTCCTCTAACTGACTGTCTTCAGCCTCTCTCATCGCCACAGTGTTACATCTCTAGCTGTCTTCTACCGCTAATTTCATGCTAATTGCTCTTCTGATCTTGCTAACTGCATGCCTCCCCTTTTCCCATGGCCTCGTTGCACAAGACTCTTCTTTCTCTCATCCCTATTCTGTCCACCTCTCTAACGCAAGAGTTAACCAGTATTCTCAATCATTCATCACTTTCTCTGGTAAACTCTGGAACTCCCTGCCTGCTTCTGTATTTCCACCTTCCTATGACGTGAATTCCTTCAAGAGGGAGGTTTCAAGACACTTATCCTTCAATTTTTGACTACCGCTTTGGACCCTTTTATGGGACTGGCATTTTAGTGGGCTTTTTTTTTTTTTTATTGGCACAAGAGGAGGAGGAATACAAAGGAATACAAAGGAATGAACAGACAGCAACAGCCCTACTGGGCCTAACGAGGCTGTCTGTGTGTCTATTCTACCACTACCACTACAGATTCTAAGAGTTAGAGGCTGGAGGACACTAGGGTTCAAAGGAAGGAAAACAAGAGAGCATAGGGAGAAGGAAAGGCTAAGATGTGATAGGAAAGGATGAAAGAGAAATTATACTATTCACTACAGTAACTAAAAAAAAAAAAAAAGTACGCAAAGTATATTATATGAGGGATTGCTGCGAGGTGATTGTCCAACCTTTGTTTAAAAGTTTCTATTGTATTACTATCGACAATATATGCTGGATGAGAGTTCCAGACACTTATAATTCTATTGAAGAAATAATACTTAGCCTCGTCTGATCTGAAACGCTTACCTATAATCTTGTAACCATTATTTCTAGTGGTGTTGGAACTGTTAATGATGATATAGTTGTTCACATTTACGTTATCAAAGCCCCGACACATTTTAAACAGCTCAGTTAAGTCTCCTCGCATTCGCCGTTTCTCTAAGCTGAACAAGTTGAGTTCCCTCAAGCGCTCCTCATAAGGCTTGTTCCGCAGTCGTGGGATCAACTTGGTAACTCTTCTTTGGACTCTCTCCAGCTTGTCTATATCTTTCTTGTAATGGGGTGACCAGAACTGGACTTGGAAGTGAATTATCGCCTTAACGTAAGCTAACTTCCAATCCTCGGGAACCTTACCGCATTTAAATGATTTGGTGAAAAGCAATGAAAGGGGCTTACAAATTTGAAATCTAGTTTCTTTCAGGACACGTGGTGCAATACCATCTGGGCCGGGGGCTTTGTCAGTTTTCATTTTATCAATTGATTATTTCTTTTTCATGAAAAACGCAGACAATTAAGGGGTTATGTTGTGGAGCATAAGGAGTGGTTCGGGGATTGTATGAATATTTTCCTCTGTAAAAATTGAAGCAAAATAATCATCCAGTGTGTCCGCGATCTGAGTTTCTTCGGTGACAAAATTACCGTTATCTAGTGTAATGTGATTAATGTGAGATGTAATGACTTTTTTATTTCGAACGTAACCGTAAAATTCTTTGGGACTGGATTTAGCAATGCTTGCAATATACATTTCTAGATTTTTCTTACTCTGTCTAATGAGCTTTTTTGATTCGCGTCGGAGTCTGTCATATTCTAGTTTATCGGCCTCATTCTGAGAGAACAAATATTTACTGTAGGCACGATTTTTCTGCAGTAGTTGTGACTCAGTGTTGTTTGTCCACCATTTAGGTTTGTTTCTCTTGCATGGACGTTTTTTACGCATAGGGATACATGTCTTCACACCATTTTATAAAAAGTAGCTACTTAAATTTCGCCCATGATTCTTCAATGTTACTTTCGCCAAGTTCAGCGTTCCAATCTGCGACAGAAAGAATTGACCTGAGTCTCTCGTAGTCTCCTTTTTTATAAATGAAAACTTTTTCGTTGCTAACAATGTCCTTATATGCTTGAAGGCTGATGTTAAAAGAGACAATCTTGTGGTCACTTGTACTAAATTCAGGACCAATATTAACGTTAGATATTAAGTCATCGTTTGTTGAAAGAACAAGATCTAATATGTTGTCACCTCGTGTGGGTCCTTGAACGTGTTGCTTTAGGGAACATTCTAATAAATTATTATACAAGTCGTGACCAGAGTGAGAGTTAAGTGGATTTCCCCATGAGTTAACAGGTAGATTGAAGTCTCCACAGATGACTGTATCAAAAGTGTTACTTATTTCAGTAATTTGATCTTGTAAATTCTTATCAGAGTAAACATTGTGAACCGGAGGCCTATAAATAAGACCTATAGCAGTTTTCTTAGAACGTACTCTTAAATGCAAGAAGACTGAATCTATATTGTTAATCTTTTCAGTTTTTAGTATGGTTGGCTGAAGACTGGCTTTCACATACAGCAATACACCGCCTCCTATCCTGTCTTTTCTTTCACTGCCGAACATTTCATAACCTGGCAAGTTGTATTCCGCAAGAAAGTCTCTGTTTGCAGAGTTCAGCCAAGATTCAGTAATACCAATAATGTGATAGTTTTCTACAGCTGCCAGGGTTTCTAAATCTGAAAATTTATTTCTAAGGCTGCGAGCGTTGATTAGGCAAGCTTTTATAGTGTTGCACATGGAGGTTGGGTTGTGCGAGGAGTCTACTAAGAGTCTGGAGCTACACGATCTTGCTGGTCTTTTTTTGGTCTGAAAATAGAAACTTTATTACTAAGGAGTCTGCCAAGTCGTGCTGCTCCAATTCCATTCAGGTGTAAACCATCCGGCTGAAACAGAGAAGGTTTATTGTAAAAGTTGTCCCAAAGATTAACAAAGTCTACATCTTCCTCTGCGCAGAGAGAACAAAGACGGCTGTTAGTGCTGAAGGCTCTGTTGTAGAAGGCAGCTGGTGCCCTGGTCCGGGGGAGGATACCTGAAACAATAATGTTATTGGATTTAGCGCTGTATCATCCTCTTGAACTTTTCCATGAGCTCTTCAGACCTAGTGTTTTCGACATCATTTGTACCTGCGTGAGTAATAAAGAGGGTATTATTATTAGATCCGCAGGCTGCCTCGTCGCATGCTGCCGTGATGTCGTCTAAGCGTCCACCAGGCATGCATAGACGCTTACGTGTCCTACGAGCCCTGCCACAGAACTCAGAGAGCTGACCTCTGACTATTGAGTCTCCGACCAGTCTCGTCTCTTGTGCATCTTCCTTTTCTTCAGCTAGGATCTGGTACCCGTTGTGTGTTGAGATGGGCAAAGATTTCTTAACATTAGTGGTGGTGGCACGATTACTGACTAAAGTGAATGGTGACTCTGCAAGCACAGCATGTGGGCGGGCAGGAGCCCCTGGAGTGGAGGAGGCAGGTCTGTCAGGGATGGCAGGAACAACATCTGTGGAGGTGCAACCTGTATTAGAGACAACGAACTCTTTTAGTGCTTCAAGCTGTTGCACGACGTCCTCATACTGCTTGCACTTCTCCTCGTATTTCTCGTTGAGTCTCTCTATCTTACTCTGGAGGTGACACAACCTGCAGGCAGAAAAATTCCGGAAATACTGAGGGGCAAACCTGCCACGACAGGCTTCGCATTGACTGAGAAGAGAAGGCATGACTCATTAATCAGAGCGCTTTTGAAGTTTCAGAAAAGATGTGACCATAAATTGAGCAAATGAAAAGTTTATGCATGGAAATCAGATACTGCTGTGTTAGATGCCTCCAACACTGGGTCTTGAAAATGCCACAAAGACCAATCGCTTGCCTAGAGTCTTGGTCACGAGTGAGACTTTTACAAACCGGCGCTTGCAGCTATGAGGAGGAGGTGGAGGAGGAGGAGGAATGGAAGTAAATTAAAAGATAGAAGATGAGAAAGATGAGACAAGATAAATATAGGAGGAAGAGGAAGAATGACCTCTCACTTATCCTAACCCAGTCTGGACCACTCACTTCTTGAAGAGCACTGAGAAGGATGAGCCGAAGCTGACAATGTTGAAGAGGCAACCCAGAGGCAGACTCTTCAGGAACAGAAGAAGTGTTGCCCGGGCACTCTCTATCTTTTCCCCATGCATGCTTCCTGTTGGTGAGGTCAGTTTAGGTTAGGTTAGCACTGCACAACTACAGTACAAACTCACTGAGTCGAACTAATTTTGGGGTTAATTTACGTTAGCTTAGTACAACCTTGCTGAGTTGGACCCTTGAAAATCCCAGTAACTTCCCTCACATCCTGCTTAGGAGTCACAGTAAGGAGTTATTGTTGAACTATTACTGGAAACATGGAAACATCCTTCAAAACCCCAGTAACTCCCTCACAGCCTGTTTAAAAAGCTATGAAAGGCATCATATCTGCTTAGTCCTGCACTGACAAGCCTTCCAGCATCCCATCATATCAGTTCTTGGGTCATACTGACCTTGTCCAGCTGCCCCACCTGCCTCCACCTCACCTGAGCGGTCGATGACAAAGATAATCTCATTCCTGCTGGAGTAGGTGTTGGTGGGCACCTCTGGGAAGAGGTTCAGCATGAGCAGGTCATCCTTCATGATCCCAGTGGCAGAGCGTTCACCGGTATCCCGCAACAGGTGGGGCCGTTAGGCACTCCTGTAGTACACCAGCATGCTCCAGCCGTGGTCGCAGCTGAACCCTCCGTCCTGGCTCACCTGCGGCATGGACAGGAGATTAGGTTGGGGCATGGGTTAGGTTAGGTTATGCTGCAATAGGTCAGGGCATCAGTTGGGTTAGGTTGCAATGCTGGATCAGCTGATGTTATTTTCATGGACAGAAGAAAGAAAACAAGACCTAAAAGGTTTATGGACGTAGAGAAGGAATTACAACACACACAAACACACACACACACACACACACACACACACACACACACACACACACACACACACACACACACACACACACACACTGAAAAAAATTAAGAAAGTACTTTGTTATCGTGGACTGGAAAGACTTTGAACATGCAGAAGTTGTTCAGGAAAAATAGGATGAATTTATAAGGATATATAATACTGCTGTAGAGAAATTTGTACCTAGAGGAGAAAGATGTAGAAAAGGTAAGGAATAGTTCAATACAAAATGCAAAAAGGCTAGAAATTGTAAGTTAAATGGTTGGAATAGATGGAAAAAAAGGAAAACTGAGAGCAGATGGAAGGAATATATTGATGCTAGAAACAAGTATGTTGAAATAATAAGAATGGAGAGAAAATACAATCAAAGAGATATAATAGAAAAGTGAATAAATGAACCCAAGCTGTTCTTTAGACATATTAATGGGAGGATCAAGAAGAGAGGTGTATCAAAACTGAAAGATGAAGGAAAAATCTATGAGGATGCACAGGACATGGCGGAGATTATGGGCAAAAGTTACAGATCAGTATTTACTGTGGAAGGGGAGTTTGATGCTGGAAGGGATAATTTGGTGAGGAATACGCTAAGTACAGTACCAGTCAGTTATATGAAATACTTACGAGTATGATGATTGAGGACCTTGAAATAAATAAAGCATCTGGTCCAGATGGAGTATCAAACTGGATATTGAAAGAATGTAGAGATCAACTGGCTGATAAAATTCACAGTATGGTGGTGACATCATTGTTGCAGGGAAGGGTACCAAAAGATTGGAAGAGAGCAAATATTACACCAATATTCAAAGGGGGAAATAAAGAAAACCCACCAAATTATAGACCAGTGTCATTTACTAGTGGTGTAGTAAAAGAATGCGAAAGAACAATAAAGGAAAGATTGATGGAACACTTGGAAAGAGATAAAGTTTTGGTAAATTGTCAATTTGGATTTAGGCGGGGAAGATCATGCTCCATGAACTTATTGTCCTTTTAGTCAAAGGCAGTTGATATTGTGCAAGAGAGACAGACTAGTGATGGTGTCTACTTAGACTTGAAGAGGGCTTTTGACAAAGTACCACACCAAAGATTGCTATGGAAGATTAAAAAAATAAAAAAAAATATGGAAAAATTGGAGGAAGACTGCTGGAGTGGATGAAGGATTATCTGGATGATAGAGAGATGAGAACTGTAATACAAGACCAGAATTCATCCTAACTGAAAGTAACTAGTGGTGTCCCACAGGGATCAATGTTGGGACCAATAATGTTTGTGATATATGTGAATGACATAAATGAAGAGATAGATAACTATATGGACTTATTTGCAGATGATGCTAAGCTGATGAGAATGGTAGAAAATGCAAATGACTGTATGGTACTGCAAGACAATTTAAATAAGATAAATAGATGGAGTAAATCTTGGCAAATGGAATTCACTTAAAGTAAATGTAAAGTAATGGAGTTTGGTAAGAGTAAAAAAAGAATACAACATCATTATGGGATGGATGGTGTGAACTTAAAGAAATTAAAAGAAATGGATTTAGGAGTAACAGTTACTGAAAATTTGACTCCGGGCAGATACATTGATAGAATTACTGGAGAGACGATGAATTTGTTAAAAAGAGTAAGAGTGGCATTCTCATATTTGGATAAAGAAGTGATAAA
>NC_087180.1:37500-70000 GCF_035594125.1 Scylla paramamosain
TTTTGGCTCCCGCTCAGCTCCACCCGTGATGATGAAAACACTCACGAGCTCATAACTGGCCCTAATCCACTCCAGCTACAGGAGGAGTGGGGAGGTAGGGAAGTGAGGAGAAAAGAATTGGGTGTAAATAAAAGAAACGGGGAGGGAAAAGGGGAGACGAGAAGTAGTATGCTTCTTGAAAATATTATAACGTAGAGAAGGAAAATACATGTGCTACACAGCGACATCTATACAAAAATATAATAACATGGACTGCAATTGAAGCGAGGGAGAAAGAAGTGGGTGTAAATAAAAGAAAGGGAGAAGAAAAGGCAGACGAAAAGAAATATCAATCTTAAGTAAAAAGTATAAGATAGAAAACAAGTTGCAGGTATATCGTGTAATCTTTACAGAAATTTGAGGGTAAAAGATAAACTAAAAAAAGGCTTTTATTGAAGTGAGGGGTAAACCAATTTTGTGTAAATAAAAGAAATGGGGAGAGAAAAGACGAATAAAATAAATATATGGCTTAAGTAGAATAGTATAAAGTATGGAAACAGGATATAGGTGAAATATATACAAAAAAAATTATGATAGAATATAAATAAAATAAAAAAATCTGAATTCTGTGAGAGAAAAAATCGTGTTTAAATAAAAGGAATGGGGAGAGAAAAGGCAAGCGAAAAGAAACATGCGTCTTAGGTGAAAAAAAAATATTAATAATAAGGTAGTGAAAAATATATATAAAGAAGAATCTATAAAAAAAAAAAAAAAAAAAAATATATATATATATATATATATATATATATATATATATATATATATATATATATATATATATATATATATATATATATATATATATATATATATATATATATATATATATATATATATAAAGACTGACTGAAAGAAAGAAGTTTTAAAGAAATTTCTATATTTAACAATTTTGAAAACATTTTTTTCCACTGTCTTTTTTTTTCATGCTGATAGATAAACATTTACACCATAAGTATTCAATGCTGAGTATACATACATATATACACCAATCACCACCAAGTAGCAAATACAAGCCTTTTTTTTTTCAGTACTCATTTAACAGTTTAATTTTCCAACAGTCAAAGGTCCGGGATCCCTCATTACAGTCCTCAGGGGAAGTCATTACCGCCCTTCTCTCCTCCTCTTCCTCCTCTTTTTCCTCCATCCCTACATATAACTCCATCTCCTTTATTCTGTGCCATACTTTCCCTCTCACTGGTTACTTAATCATGCCGCTCCTTCTATCATGCCGCTAAGACACACCTTCATACTATCTACCGCTGTCATTCTTATACCGTTACTGTCATTCTTCTCTTTTCCCTCCTTGTTATTTTTTTTTTTATTTTATTTTAGGGAAATCTTAAGTAAACAATATCAGTAAAAAAAAAAAAAGGACTTATATCATTGACACATTTATTATTCATTACAAAATTACAGCTGGGGTGACATTTTTTTCATTAATGGTGAATTATCAATCTTGCATCAGCAAACACACACAGTTTTTAGTTTTTTTTACTTTCAATTTCTTCATTATTAACTTTGGTCGCTGATGACTTTTTGTTCATTTACGTTTTTTTTTTCTTTTCCTCCTTTTTTTTTGGATTTTATTGTTTTAGTTTCTTCTTTACTATCAATTTCTTCTTTCTTGATTTTGGTCGCTGATGACTTTTTTTGTTAATTTTCTGCTTTTATTTCTTCTTCTTTCTTGATTTTGGTCGCTGATGACTTTTTTTTGTTCATTTTCTGCTTTTATTTCTTCCTCATTCTTGTTTTTGGTCGCTGATGACTTTTTTGTTCATTTTCTGCTTTTATTTCTTCTTCATTCTTGTTTTTCGTCGCTGATGACTTTTTTGTTCATTTTCTGCTTTTATTTCTTCTTCATTCTTGTTTTTGGTCGCTGATGACTTTTTTTGTTCATTTTTGCTTTTTCTTTTCCTCCTCATCCTTGGGTGTAAATAAAAGAAACAGGGAGTGAAAAGGGGTAGATGAAAAGTAGTATGCTTCTTAGAAATATTATAACTTTTTTATTTTATTTTATTCTTTTAGTTTCTTTTTTCAATTTCTTCATTATTAACTTTGGTCGCTGATGACTTTTTTTGTTCATTTTCTGCTTTTATTTCTTCTTCTTTCTTGATTTTGGTCGCTGATGACTTTTTTTGTTAATTTTCTGCTTTTATTTCTTCTTCATTCTTGATTTTGGTCGCTGATGACTTTTTTTGTTCATTTTCTGCTTTTATTTCTTCTTCAATTTCTTCTTTCTTGATTTTGGTCGCTGATGACTTTTTTTGTTCATTTTCTGCTTTCATTTCTTCTTCATTCTTGTTTTTGGTCGCTGATGACTTTTTTTGTTCATTTTCTGCTTTCATTTCTTCTTCATTCTTGTTTTTGGTCGCTGATAACTTTTTTTGTTCATTTTCTGCTTTTATTTCTTCTTCAATTTCTTCTTTCTTGATTTTGGTCGCTGATGACTTTTTTTGTTCATTTTCTGCTTTAATTTCTTCTTCAATTTCTTCTTTCTTGATTTTGGTCGCTGATGACTTTTTTTGTTCATTTTCTGATTTTATTTCTTCTTCGACTTCTTCACTCTTCATTTTGGTCGCTGATGACTTTTTTTGTTCATTTTCTGCTTTTATTTCTTCTTCAATTTCTTCTTTCTTGATTTTGGTCGCTGATGACTTTTTTTGTTCATTTTCTGATTTTATTTCTTCTTCGACTTCTTCACTCTTCATTTTGGTCGCTGATGACTTTTTTTGTTCATTTTCTGATTTTATTTCTTCAGTTTCTTCATTCTTATTTTTGGTCGCTGATGACTTTTTTTGTTCGTTTTCTTTTATTTTCTCTTCCACACACACACACACACACACACACACACTTTCTCCTTTCGTCCATGTTAGAATCCACATATGCACCCGCGCACGTACTCACGCACACACAAACGCACGTAAGCAAATTAATCATGACTTTGAATATTATATAAGTTATGCCAATACATACACGCATTCATACATATGACTTCTACATGGCTATACATATATTATATACATATATTATATACATATATTATATACATATTCACACATATTTCATCATAACTTGGAACATTGTCAATATTATGATGGCCTTCTACATGGGAAAACGTATAGGTACATATTCACACACATTTTATCATGACTTGGAATATTGTCATGGGTACATATTCATGCATATGTCATCATAACTTGGAATATTGTCAATGTTATGATGCCCTTCTATATGGCTATACATGTACACATTCATCAGGACACACACACACACACACACACACACATAAATACATATTAATAGACACAGAATAATAGATCATTTAATTTATTAAATGGCGCCTCACTGATGGGCGAGATTGTGGGCGTGGCGGCGGGCGTGGTGGGCGTGACGGTGGCCAGCGTGAGCGGCGTGGGCGGTGCGGCCAGCGGCCTCCAGACAGCCCCTGACAAATGCCTCCGCGCCGGCCACCTGGGTGCGCGGGCCGCGCAGCAGCACGGTGCGAGACACCTTGTCTGTTGCTGGCGGCACTCTCACCTGCACGTCAGGGAACTCCTGCAGTAGTCTCCTGACAGTCGCGCCGGCGGGACCCACCACGTGGCACCGCTGGCGTGGCGTCACCGCCACTTGCGCCTCGATCACCTCGGCCTGCCGGAGCAAGGCCTCGAGGCGCGCCAGGGCGGCGGGAACCTTCCGGGCAGGTCCGCACAACCTGATGGTGGCGGTGCGGGTGTCTGAGGGAGGCGGCACACACACTCGCACGCCAGCGAACTCTTGGCACACTTCCCGCAGTGTGGCGCCGCGTGGGCCAACGATGTAGCGCCGCATGTGGGGCGCTACGGCGAGAGTGGCCTCCTTCTCTTCCTCCTGCCAAGAGCGGCGCACGCTGTCCAGCGCACGCTGCTGCTTGGCTCTCTCAGCCCGCTGCTTTCCTTTCTTCGCCTCGAGCTGCTGGCGTCGAGGAGACTCGATGGCGGCCTTCACCTCAGGCAGGCTAGATGCCTTCACCTTCTTGGGCCTGTTCTTGCCGCGGCCCACCACCTCCTTGCCCTCTGAGTCCCTCTTAGGGGGGTCTGGGTCCTCAGGGGTCTCCGCCACAGTCTCCTTAGGCAGGCTAGGCTGTACCCTCACCTTCCTGGGCCTTTTCTTTTTGCAGGCAACCACCGTCCAGCCCTCCGAGTCGCCTTCTGTGGCTTCAGGAGTCTCGGGGGCCTCAGAGGCCTTAGGGGCCTCTGAGGCCTCGCCGGACACCTGCTTCACGCCCATCGCCAGGTCCTCATCTGCCTTAACCGGAGGCGCCTTCTCCACCTTCACTTTTCGCTTCTATCTCTTACGCTTCTTCTTACTAGTGTGGGTGGGTTTTTCTTTCCCATCGTCGCTTTCGTTATTTTCTGCTTTGTTTTCCGCTTCTACTAATGCTTCATCTTCGCAGGTTTTCATTTCTTGATCTGCTACAAAGTCTTTTTCTTCGTCATTTCCGTTATCTCCGTCATCTTCCATCGTTTCCTCTGCGTGTACGATGGCGCGCGTTACTGTCTCTTCTTCAATAGTTTCTTCTTCTGTGTCTTCGATGACTTTTTCCTTAACGTTGTCGGTCTTGGCTGCTTCCCGCACTGCTGCTTTCTTCTTCCTGCGGAAGAGTCGCCGCAGCAGGTACAGGAAGCCACAGCATTTGACGGCGCGTTCTTCTTTCATGTCTTCTTCGGCGGCGCGTTCCATGTCGTCGTCCGCTGGTGCGGGCAAAATTTCTTCTGCGCTCCAGGTTTCCATTTTCATCCCTTCCTTACTACCCTCTCAAACCTCGCCCCTACCCCCTCAAATTTTGCTAATTTCTTTTATTGCAAAATAAAATTTAAGGTGTCCTCTGATTGGTGGACTGGTGCGTGATCAACTCCAAGCTCACAGCCAGGAGAGAGTCAAGGCTCACCGCTCTGAGTTATGTTCACTACATGTAATGGCATCAACTGTACATAAGAAGTGGCTGCACTAAAGCTGTTATCTACACTATACATAAGTATTTAGCAGCTTATCCTAATACAGTGACAAACGATGCGAGAGAGAGAGAGAGAGAGAGAGAGAGAGAGAGAGAGAGAGAGAGAGAGAGAGAGAGAGAGAGAGAGAGAGAGAGAGAGAGAGAGAGAGAGAGAGAGAGAGAGAGGGTGTGAATGACAGAAAACAGACACAATATGATAGTCTATACACCTCGTTGGAGATTCATGATTCTATTAATATGAACCAATGAATCTTTGTTTTTTTTCAGAATATGAATAGCAGTTTCGAGAATATTGATATCAATATTGATATCAATATTGATATCAGAGGCTCCTGAGAAAGGTTAGGGCACGTGGGATAGATGGGTGTTAGGCTGGATAAAGTCATAGCTAAGCGACAGACGACAGAGAGTAGTAATAAACGGCTCCAAATCTGGGAGTGGGGTAATGTAATTAGTGGGGTGCCACAGGGATTAGTATTTGGGCCATTGTTGTTTTTAATATATATATCAATGACTTGGATAATGGAATTAGTAGTGATGTTAGTAAATTTGTGGATGACACGAAGATAGGTAGATTAGTTAGGTCAGAATCAGATGCCATCACTTTGCAGGCAGATTTAGATAGGATGAACGAATGGACAGACAGATGGCAAATGCAATTTAACATAAAAAAATGCAATGTACTTAGCGTAGGTAGAGGAAACCTACACAGTAGTTACACAATAAACAACTCAGCTCTAGTAGGTTAAAAGTACGAAAAAGATTTAGGAGTTATAGTTAGCTCTGAACTCTGTCTAAGAAAGCAATGCATAGAGGCCAGAAACAGGGCAAATAGGGTATTAGGATTCATTTTTAGGAGTGTTAAAAGTAGAAGACCTGAAGTAATATTAAAGTTATAATTGACGCTGGTCAGACCTCATCTAGACTACGTTGTGCAGTTTTGGTCCCCATATTACAAGAAGGTTATAGATCTATTAGAATCAGTACAAAGGACATTGACTAAAAGGATACAGGGTATGAGGAGTATTCCTTACGAGGCGAGATTGAAGCTGTTAAATTTACATTCTTTAGATAGATGTAGGTTAAGAGGGGACCTGATAGAAGTCTTTAAGTGGTATAAAGGTTATAACATGGGGGACGTAAGCAAAATTCTTAGGATCAGCAACCAGGATAGAACAAGAAATAACGGGCTCAAGCTTGAAAAATTTAGGTTTAAAAAAGAGATAGGAAGAAATTGGTTCTCAAATAGAGTGGTAGATGAATGGAACGGACTCAGTAATCAAGTTGTTAGTGCTAAGACATTAGGGAGCTATAAGAGAAGATTAGACGGATTTATGGATGGGGATGATAGGTGGAAATAGGTAGGTATATTTCATACAGGGACTGCCACGTGTAGGTCTGATGGCTTCTTGCAGCTTCCTTTATTTCTTATGTTCCTATGTTCTTATATATATATATAGAGAGAGAGAGAGAGAGAGAGAGAGAGAGAGAGAGAGAGAGAGAGAGAGAGAGAGAGAGAGAGAGAGAGAGAGAGAGAGAGAGAGAGAATTATAGTATTATAAATGAGATAAATTACCGCTCGCAGGCCTGCGCCGTATATGAACAACGTGTGTTTTTAAGCATCCGGAGCAAAGTGGTTAAAGACAAGAGATGGTTGTACAGTAAAGATGCTTCAGAATGACTGGATTATAGTCTGTTCACTTAAGTTAGATTCCTGGAGCCTCGGTGGGTTTATAAGCTCGCAGCTGATTGGCTGATGTTGCATTTCTTGCTGTCTTCTACCACTATTTTCATGTTAACTGCTCTCCTGATCTTGCTAACTGCATGCCTCTCCTCCTCCAACGGCCTCACTGCACAACACTTTCTTCTTTCTCTCACCCCTATTCTGTCCACCTCTCTAATGCAAGAGTTAACTAGTATTCCCAATCATTCATCTCTTTCTCTGGTAAACTCTGGAACTCCCTGCCTGCTTCTGTATTTCCATCTTCCTATGACTTGAATTCCTTCAAGAGGGAGGTTTCAAAACACTTATCCTGTAATTTTTGTCTTCTGCTTTCAGCTCTGGGGACGTCACTTCAGTGGCGTGGCCTTTTCTTTTTTTCAATTATTATATTTTTGTTGCTCTTTACCGGTGCCCCTCCTACATGAAAAAAAGAAAACACTTCACACCTTTTCTTTCACTCTACATTATTTTTTAATTTCTTATTTAAACTGATTTACATATGAATATGAAGAATAAAAATAAATAAATAAATAAAAACAATAAATCCCCCCCCAAAAAAAGTGGACCGGGTAAAAAAAAAATCCAGGCCTTGTCCTGAGCTGCTGCGACGGTGTGCGGGAACGGATTAATCCATTTTTACTTTGATTCCTGTGGGGAAAATAGTTTTGATTTCTGAACATTTCCGAGTTAGAACAGCTTTCATAGACGAATTAAGTTAAAAAACCAAGGTTCCACTGTACATGTGTTTCGAAGCTTTAGGTAATGGAAAATAACAATTACATGTGTTTTGTTGAGGTAAGTAATAGAAAAGTAACAATTACATGTTTTGAAGCTTTAGGTAATGGAAAATAACAATTACATGTGTTTTGTTGAGGTAAATCATAGAAAAATAACAATTACATGTTTTGAAGCTTTAGGTAATGGAAAATAACAATTACATGTGTTTTGGTAGTGTAGGTAATAGAAAAATAAAAAGTGAATGCATTCTAAGCGTTTCAGCGAATTCTCCTCGCCCCAAACCAATCTGGTATAATCTGGAATATAACAATCAATAACAACTACAAGTGTTTTAGTGCATTTCAAACCCACCACACACTCCCTTGAGCTGACACGACCTGTGACCTCAGCTGACCTACCTTGCCTGCGAGGGTGGTCAGCAGGGGTGTAGCGCGGGTTGAGTACTGTGGGCAAAACAAAGCTGATGATGCCGTCTGTCTCAACCCTCAACTCCATCACCAGACGAAGGGTGACCTTGGCCCTCGTTCCTGCAGCAGAAGCGGGCGGGGTGAGAGAGGGTGAGGTATGGGTGGGTCAGGGCGAGGCAGCATAAGGTAGGGTGAGGAAGCTAAGGTATGGGTGGAGCAAGGTGAGGAAGGCTGAGGTAGGTTGGCAGCAACCTTTATAATGCTATTTTCCTCATACCTACAATGTTTTTAGATATTTCTGTAGACAGGGTGAGGTAAGGGTGAGGCAAGGAGAGGTACGGGTGACAGTAACCTCTCTCTTTCTCTCTCTCAAACACACACACACACACACACACACACACACACACACACACACACACCACCACCACCACCACCACCACAACCACAACCACCACCACAACCACGAACCCGCAGGAAAGTTGCCGAGGTTAAGCGTGAGAATGTCGCTTGAGTCAGGGTCTTCTCGTGTCATGAGGGCAGTCTTCCCCTCTTTCAAAGCCTCCTTGTACACCTTCTCTGCCTGTGTGAGGAAAGGGAACCAGTGTGTAGGGCTTACAGCAGGAAAATGAGTTAGTGGTGGAAGCTGTCAGGCCTACACGTGGCAGTCTCTCCCTGTGGGCAATGTCAAGTACCTACCCAGTTTATAATTATTTTCTTGTGAGTCTACTCATATATACGCTAATGGTAAACACTTTGCCTTCGTTAGATATAAAAAAAAAAAGTCTCAATGTTAAAAAAAAATAGGAGGAAATAAGGCACACACACATTTAGCACAGGCGCCGCTGCAAAACGTTCAAAGCAGCAAAAATGGCAGGTTGATATATTGATATAAAAAAAAATGATAGCATGTTAAATATTATTAAAAAACACTAAAAATAGCATAGGGGATAAGCCTAATACCTTGTTCTTCTCCAAGCAGTGAGTCACAATGGTTCTGCCGTCCAGCTGCGCCTCACAGTGGTACACAGCTGCGCCCTCCTCCACAGGCAGCACCGCCCGCACCTATAAGAGAGAGAGAGAGGCGCCAGGCAGGGGAGGAAAGAATGAAGTAAAGAAAGAAAGGACAAAACACACGCCTCTTTTTTCTTCTTTTTTCATGTTTAACTCCTTCTCCTCCTTTTCCTTCTGCGTTAGCAAAGGAAATTATCAAATAAGGAAAGGAGGAATGAAATGTGAAGAAAGAGGGGAGGAAGCAGACTCTCCTTATTACCGAACGCCATTATTCTTCCTACTTTCATGTTTATCTGCTCCTTCTCCTTATTAGTGAAAAGAATGATTAAATAAGAAAAGAGAGGAGGAAGGAAAGTTAAGGTTCTAGCTATGAAATGCATATGATTGTTCCCCCTCCTCCTCCTCTTCATTAATGTTGTACTAGTGAAATTAATGCATATATAAGGACTGCGCCAGATAAGAAAATTACGAAGTAAAGAAATTCAAATTAAAGAAGGAAAGATGCTGGCCTTGTTTTCCTTTTTGGTTTATTGCTTCTTTGTGTTTATTTTCTTCTCTTTTTTCCTCCTCCTCGTGCGATAATCTAATACCACTTTTTTTTTCCGAGAGAGAGAGAGAGAGAGAGAGAGAGAGAGAGAGAGAGAGAGAGAGAGAGAGAGAGAGAGAGAGAGAGATGGGGGAGAGGTGCGGAGTACTGTGAAACACTCCTGCTTCCCAAAGGCTCCAGAGGTAAAGGTAAAGTATCAAAAATATAAAAATAGATAGTATACACTACAAAAATATAATTAAATAAATAAATACAGATATTGTACACCTTATTGTAAAAATATCCTACAGTCTGGGACCAAACGTAGGATATTCATTGAGTATTTCCCTGAGAGTGGCTGAGTCTATGAAATGGTCAATGAGGCTATACAAGTCATGTTGACCTCGCAGCCTTAATTTACCAATGAGAGGACATTCCGTGACATAATGACGCAGAGTGTGTCCCCTTGGTGCAGCACACAGCACACAGCACACGCCAGGAGAAGCACTGACTTTCCAAAAGTATTTATAGCCTAATTTGAGCCTCATTGCCACCCTGTCGTGTGATGCAGTGTGTCTCCCATAGGTGTAAGCGCAGCTCTGGGAGACACGTACATAGAGAAGACTACTGCCTATGGAAACAAAGCTCCAACTGATCACTAATGCTACTATGTACAACTGATCACTAATGCTACTATGTACAACTGATCACTAATGCTACTATGTACAACTGATCACTAATGCTACTATGTACAACTGATCACTAATGCTACTATGTACAACTGATCACTAATGCTACTATGTACAACTGATCACTAATGCTACTATGTACAACTGATCACTAATGCTACTATGTACAAAGTCCTTAATGCTACTCTTAATATAGCCCAGAGTGTACTCAGCGCCAGGGTCCACTGTGTCGTCCTGAAAAGCACATTGAGCAAGGCGGTCTGCCTTATCATTAAGCGGGATACCCACATGAGAGGGTATCCAGGTGAAGTGAACCGTGGCACCAGCACCTTCTAGGGTGTGGATGAGATCAAGACATTTATTAACTAGATCACAGTCCATGGGGGAGGTAGACTGGAGAGCATACAGTGCAGCCTGACTGTCAACAAAGAAGAATATATCCTTACGGAGAGGCGCCACAATATGGAGCGCCTCCAGAACAGCATACAGTTCTGCCCTAGTGGAGGACATGTGTGCAGGGAGCCGCCTGGAAACCTCAGTGTCAGTGTGGTGATTGGCAGAAATGTAGTCGCGGATGAACAGCCCACATCCGGACCTGCTGCCATTGACTGAACCATCACAATAAACATGAATAGCCTGAACGTGGGGGTACTTGGACAATTTAGTCATGAACATGTCTTGCAGCACATGAGGAGGCCAGTCCCTCTTGGGCTGATGCAGTGAGTGAATATCAACACTGACACGGTGAGGGTTGGAGCGGTGACATAACAACGTTAATACAGGCCTCGGCTATACCTACACTTGTAAGAACTCCCAAGATCTTCCTGAGGTATGGAGTTGTAGGAGTCCGAGGATCACGATACAGGGGGTCAGTGATCCCTTCAGAGAGTCGGAGCCCGTGCATAGCATCCGACCAACATTACGACAAGTAATTTCCTATATCCTACACATAATACTCGGCAGGTGCAGTTCAGCTCTGAGGACCTCAGTCCTTGCAGTCCTGGGGCATCCCAAAATTATTCTCATGGCTTCATTCTGAACAAGCTCCAGGGGGACAGAGCTGGGTGGCACTAAACTGTATTAAAATAGGAGCTGCGTAGTCAATGATGGACCGTACGACAGATATATAGAACATCCTTAGAACTGGAATGCCAGTCCCCAGGCCCCTGTTTGCTAACAGCCGAAGTGGCACTAGCCGTGGCAGACAGAGGTCTCGAACATAGTGTACAGCGTGGAGTGACTTCCTGAAACTCAGCTGTACACCCAGGTACTTGTGTGTATGAACTCCAGGGATGGGAACATTATTTACAGTGGGCGGTCGAGAGACCTTCCCTTTGGCTTGAAATTTGGTTTTACATTCATTAATTACAAGTCCCATTTGAACACACAATGCTGCTAGTTGTGACAGAGCTGACTGGAGAGTCCTGGGTGTGGCGCATTGGAGGAGCATGTCGTCAGCATAGATGAGGACCTGGGTGCCCTGTGGGAAGGAACAACGCGCAATTTTGTCCATTAAAGCATTGAAAAGCATTGGACTAAGGACTCCACCCTGTGGTGTTCCAAGCTCAAAGACTTCCTCAGAGGAGACTGCACCTTGAAACCAAACCTGTGCTGTTCTGTTGTACAAATAGTCCCTGATCCATCCTAAATATCTACCTTTGACACCTTTGAAAATGAATTCATAATAATGTTACACCAGGGGTATTGGTGCGGGTGGCAGCACTGTGGGAGGTGGTAGCACTGGGAGAGGCGGGAACAGAGAGAGAGCGTAGACGCGTGGCCGGAGAGGAAGCCAACGTGTGCCTGCCTGTTGAGTGCCTGACGTGCCCTGGGAGACTTGTGGTGCCCCTGTGAACTTGTAAAGCAGTGTACTTGCGGAGGATTTGTCAATAAACTTAGGAAATAGTGCCCGTGTTTTTCCCTTGTGGCCTGGCCTCGTGTGTGTGTGTGTGTGTGTGTGTGCACGCGCGCCTTGTCCCGGCGTTCAGAGTGTGACTCCGCTGCTCTACCTATACCCGTGTGGATAACACGCCCGCCCGGAGTGAGGGATGGGCGCAACAATAACATCTTTGTTGGCCCTGTCGAAGGCACCCTTAAGATCAACGAAAGCTCTGCAGGTAGCATCCTTATTTATAAATCACCCAACAAAACAATGACTTGTGGAATGACTTTTTAGGAAGCCATGTACATTGCCAGAGAGTATATGGCCCACCTTATATATATAAGCCTGTTCAATATTACCCGTTCCATCATCTTACACAGCTCTGTTATTAATATATAGTCCGAGTTGGCCACCCTCTTTCCGCTGCTGTAAAAAATATCTATGCCTAGTAAATGGAGTCATTACTAAAAGGACTGGAATTTTGTATCACTTAGATGAATATGTAAGAGAAAGAGATGATTTAGGCTCAAAGCAAAGTCATGAAATAGCTATAAACCTAATATTTCTTTACTTATTAATAGCATTCATAATTTTTAATGGCTAAAAAAGAAAATTTCTAAGTTTAAAAGGGAGATTTAATATATAGACGAAAACAGTACCCTTTGCAGGACGGTTATATGAACTGGCAGCCATTGTTGATGTTTGCATTGCTTGCTGGGGCCGGGAGAATTCCACGATTACAGCTCAAATAGAAGGTAATTACTGTCCCTGAGTATGTGTGAAGTGAGAGATGAATTATACCTTATAGGCTAGTGGAGAATTATATAAGAAACATGCCTTGGATATGAGAAAAGTCCAATTATAGAGGTTCCTTCAGTACCTTCGTCAGTTCCGGAATGTTTAATTGTATTTTATTTATTGTATTGTTGGAGGTGACTTGAAGGGCGCGGCGTAGTAGTGGAGTGACAGGCAAGGGCATTTCAAGAACTATTGTACAGCACAGACGTATATTTCACCATCAGAGGACAGGACACAGTTACCTTAAGCCTCGGAAGTCCCCACAGAACACCCTAAGCTTGATATAGCTGTCACAACGAAAAGGAAAGAAACATAAGTGTGAATAAGAATACATAACACCATTCAGCAAGGACTCCCAGCACCACCCCACAACGCTCAGACCAACACCACCCACACGCCACCACACCCACACGCCACCACACCCACCTCCCTGCTGCCGTGACGCATTATTTAGCGCCTTGCTAACAGTCATCTTCCCCAAGTGGTTTAGTAATTTTAGATGCAAGGAAAGAAAAGGCAGGAAGATGATTATTGTTATTTTTTATCTTTATTTTCTTTGCAGGAGTGAGTGAGGCAGGATGAGTCTGATGGGTGCTTAGGCTGAGAGTCACGCCGCAGGGTCAGTGAGGGGTACGGCCGGCAGTATGGTGACTCCTACGGCGGCGGTAGGTACAGCTAAGGTGGTCATGTAAAAAAATCAAATAACCAGCAAAGGAAAGTAGAATAATTGCTTAAAAACTCAATAAATATGGTGAAAAGTAATGAGAGTTTTGGGAATAAGGTGGTAATCCTTGCCTAGTAATTTCCAGACACTGACTGCTTGTTTCTGGGCAGAGTGTGATGCCTTATCAAGTTGTTACCTACAGAATGAAGGGACCGCCACTGAGACTAATGAACAGAATTAATCTTAACCTAACGCAAACATCAAAAACACTAGTGCTGTTTCATCATTATCCAAAAAATAATCAAATAACCAGCAAGAAAAAAAAAAAGGCTTAAAATCAACAAAATAAGACAAAAAAGTAAAGAAAATTCATAAAAGACAACAGGAGACAATTTCTTTATGTTCAATGATTCAAAACTTCCCAAACCTTTTATTTATTATTATTATTATTATTATTATTATTATTATTATTATTATTATTATTATTAAGTCATTAAAAACCTCCTCCTTTTCAGGTCATCACAGGAGTACTCATGTGACAGGAGCAGCAGTTGGGGGGCAGTCACAGGGGAGGGGGCTGATGGCGAAACCATGGGAGGGGGAGATGGTGCCGGGGAGTGGCAGGGTGGCCAGCCTTATGCTGCAGGGGACGGCCACTGCTCCGGACATCATGGCGTATGGATAACCTGGAGTCCGAAGTGGCACTTAATATTCTCAATGCTGTGGTGACTAATGTAAGTCTGGAGGGGGAGTGGGGGGGTGGCCTAGAGTGTGTTATGTAAGTGTGTGTGTGTGGGGGGCAGTCAGTGTTAGGGTGTTGACCAGTGTGGGTGTGGAGGTGGTGGTGTGTTGGGTGTTGGTGCCTTAGAGTGTGTTGCATAAAGGTTGGGGGTTAAGCTTGGTCTTTGTAGGTGATGTTATGGTAATTGTGGGTCTGTTTGATGATCTTATTTAAGTATCAAGGTATATTTTTTTATTCATTGATATTCTGTCTATTTCTTTATTTTTTTATTTAGTTTTATTTATTTATTTATTTATTCTTTTTTTCATTTTCACAACTTTAAGGAAGAATTGAATGTTTTCTTGGTTTTTCTCAACAAACAACGAGTCAGAATGAAAATGGCATTGCATCACGATATATCCTGTTCATTATTACTTTTCAAACCATATCTTTGCATCAGCCTAAATGTTTCTGGTTTTCTTTCCTCTTGTGCATCTGTTTCCTTCTTTCCCTCTTCTCTCAGCTAACAGAGGTCGTCTTGCATAGGCTGGGTCAGGTTCCTTGGGTGTGTGGGTTGTAACTCTGTCTCCTCACAGAAAGAAGAGGCACAGTGGTCAAGACAGGGACTGGGAAGGCAGACAGAAGAGGAGGATGGACTGGATGAGTAACAGCAGTACTAGTAGAAGTAGTAGTAGTGATAGTTTGATCATAGTAGAGATAGCAGTAAAATATCTAGTTGTATTATTAGAAGTAGTAGCAATAGTAGAAGTAATACCAGTAGTAGAAGTAGCTTGGTCAAAGTAGTAATGGTAATAGTAGTGATAGCAGGATGTTATTTAACTGTATAAAAGAAAGATTAAATCCATATATAAAACTTATTGGCAGGACCAGTAGCAGCAGCAGTAGTAGTATTAGGAACACCCTGCTCATAATAACAGAAGTAGAGCCATAACAATTCACTATATAAAACAAAAAGCACCAAACTAATATAGCATCAACAACAACAGTAGCAGTAGTAGTAGTAGTAATAGTAGCAGCAGTAGTAGTAGTAGTAACAACACTAACTCCAACACTTTACCAACAGGACGACCAGTACTATGGGTCTGGCTGCGGCATCCTACCCACCCCCCGGATGCCCCCATGCTAACTGCCCTGGCGCGACCCTAACATTGGCCCTGCACACTCCTGGGGTGTGGTGGGGGGCTTTGTACCAGGGCGGCCGGGGCGGGGGCGGGGTAGAGCAACAGGACTGGGGTACAAGATGAAGAAAACGTTGCCGGCTAAGAAGAAAATAGGAGCTAAGGAGGTTAAGACAAGTGGTGGTGGTGGTGGTGGTGCTGGTGGTGTGAAACCGAGGATAAGACTGTATCATCAGTCTGATGATATTTTGAATATCAATTATTTAACTTCTGCAACACCTGAGGACAAGACAGGAGCCAGGTAGGATGGTCATAGGATGCCAGATAGATGTGGTGAAGGATGTTTTGTCTGGGAAGGATAATGAGGAAATGAAATTGAGGACAAGACAGGAGCCAGGCAGGAGGGTCATAGGATGCCAGTTGGATGTGGTGAAGGATGTTTTGTCTGGGAAGGATAATGAGGAAGTGAAATTGAGTTGCTAATCTGTAGATAAAATGATAAAAGATGAATAAGTGAAATGGAAAAAAAAAAAAGAAATGTGGTGTTTTGGAATATATAGAGCAGTGGGGTTAGTGTGTGTGTGTGTGTGTGTGCTGGGGGGATGTATCTTTGTTAATTAGAAAGAATATAAGAGATGAATATAATGGTGGGATATATAGCAATTTTTTTTAGTTCAGAAGAAATAAGTTTGGTTTGAGTTTATATATGAATGGAAAAAAGGCTAGAAGAGAGAGAGAGAGAGAGATTTATAATGAACTGGAATGTAAAGCAGTACAAAGCTGTAAAAGAAAGGGATTGTTGTTTAGTTTAGATTAATTTGTGTAAAGTAGAGAAAAAAAATAATGTGTTTTGAGTTGATGTATCAGTGTAACCTAGAAAATGGAGGAGAAATTATTGTTTCTTTAAATTTTATGTCGTAAACTAGAAAATAATTATAAAGTTTTTTTTTTTTTTTTCATTCTATAGATCATTATAAATGTGAAAAATTATAGTGGTGTTTTTTTTATATTACATAATTATATATATATATATATATATATATATATATATATATATATATATATATATATATATATATATATATATATATATATATATATATTTTTTTTATTCCATTGTAAACAAAAAAAAATATAGAAGTAATGTGTTAGATTTTTTGCTTTGGTACATTAATTTCACAGTTAATCAGTTTATACTTCCTGTTGTCATCCTTGTCCTGTTCAGGGTGTGGGTGGGCCAAGACCTGCCACAACTCTTCTGCTTGTATGGCAAAAGAAAATAGCAGTTTTTACTCTTGATTTCCACCCCAAGATATTAGTCACTGTATTTGCTGAGAATATTCACCCCAAAAGTTAAAAATATTAGTCGCTGTATTTGTTGAGGTGTGTGTGTGTGTGTGTGTGTGTGTGTGTGTGTGTGTGTGTGTGTGTGTGTGCGCCGCGCGCGCGCGCACACACACACACACACACACACACACACACCTGTCACTTGTCACCTGTGTGTGTCTAATGCACCTGTGTGTTTTGTTCCAGCTCCTCCCAGAATGAGCCCACACCTGCACCTGAGGACACACCCACACCTGCACCCAAGCCTTCACCCACCCCTAGCACCCACTCCAGCATCCAGCACAGCCCAGGGGAAGGCCCAGGGCAGGCAGCCAAGGGCCGAGGCAGGGGCAGGGGTGTGGCGTGGGGGAGGAGAGTGTGAAGTGTGTGGGTTAGGTTTGTATGTGGTACTTTGTCTGGGCTGCTCCATATGTGGGAGAGCTCGGTTGGTGTAGAGATGGATAGATAGATGTGTGTGTGTGTGTATGTGTGTGTGTGTGTGTGTGTGTGTGTGAGGGATTTGTACTTCATTCAAGCATCTTTTATTTTTACTACTGCTACTATCTTGTTCACTACTGGAAGATTAGTACTAAGATGTGATTCTTGTTATTTTTAAGGGTATTATTCCAATGTTTTTTGTATGATTGCATCTCATTCCTGTTGTACTTGAGAGAGAGAGAGAGAGAGAGAGAGAACAGGCCTCATTGCACAAACTAATGATAAAAAAAACTCACAACCATTCCAAAAAGTATAAATATGTTAGTTTTGTCAGTAGATTTTGCAAGAAAGGAAATTTGAAATACAGGAGTGTGTGGGAGAGGCAAAGGATATGTAGGATGGCAGATTAGTGTGTGAAGGATGTGTAGGAGAGGCTGAGGATATCCTGTACACTGTGTCAGGATGGTTAAGGGTAATTTGGAAGGAAGCTAGTGTGTGAAGGATGCATTAGGTAGGATGTGTAGTAGTGGGTACAATGTGTTAAGAATGATATGTATGTTACAGGAGATAAGGATGTGTATTTTCACCACAAGTATGTGTAGAGATTGGTGTTAACACAGCAGGAAGGTTTGATGAAGCTGGACCATCATTCCTTGTGTTGTCTTAATAAATGTATGCAAACTGACTGTAAACTCTCTCTCCTTCTAGTGTATTTATCAGCTTTTGGGGTCAAGATGTCACTTTATTTATTTATTTATTTTTTATTGTTATTTTGTTTGTCTTTTTTTTTTCTTTGTGTTGGACAGTTTACGAGTCAGTTCCAGTTTTTGTGACGGTGGATGTGGTTTCTTTCTGTGATGCTTGTCCTTGCCATGCCTTCCTTCCCAGTGACTACCATGTGTAGGCCTGATGGCTCCTTGCAGCTTCCCTTTTGTACATCCTTATGTTACTCCACACTCAGTTTCTCCATGTGTTGACTGTTTTTCTTTTTTTGTGTCTTCCTCCACTTATAAATAACACTCAAACTCACACACACACACTTCAGGTATTCTCAGATATTCAGATATCTCAGATATCTTGCCTTCCTTCACCTACTCACAGCATCTCCAGGTCTTCACACTCAGCATTCCCCCTCATCTTTCACTCCACACAGTATCCTTTACTCCACACAGCCTGCCCCCTCATCCTTCAGTCAGCCTCTTCCCTCATCTTTCACTCAGCTTCCCTCCTCATCTCTCAGTCCACACAGCCTGCCCCCTCATCCTTCACTCCACACAGCCTGCCTCCTTATCCCTCAGTCAGCCTCTTCCCTCATCTTTCACTCAGCTTCCCTCCTCATCTCTCACTGCACACAGCCTGCCCCCTCATCCTTCACTCCTCCACACAGCATCCCTCATCTCTAACACCATCCAAGCCTTACACATCCACACCTACATCTACATCTCACACCTGCAGCATCCCTGGAATCACATCAGTGCCCCCAGGTGACAGGTGAGCTCTAATTCTATCCTCCATTCTGTTTTTCGTCACCACCACCATCACCACCACCACCAATATTTAGGACCTAAATATGCTAATTATACTGTTTGTCCTGCGTATTTTTAATTGTGGAGTAGGGAAGTGGAAAAATAATTGATTTAATATTAAGAGCTAAAGTAAGAATGTAAGAAAAATAAGGGCTAGTGCAAGAAACTAATAGGCCTATGTGCGGTGGTCCATATTTCAAACATGCCTGCGTATTTCCACCTATCATCCCTGTCCATAAATTCGTATAATCTCTTAAAACTACCTAATGACTCAGCGCTAACAACCTGGTTCGTTTGTCTCCACCGTGTGGATTAATATATTCCTTAACTATCTCGTTGTATTAAACTGCTTGTAATGGTTGACGTATTCTGGTCTGCATCCTTCATTTGTATCTTGTTTGTATTCTTGTATTCTTAAGCACTTCATCTCAAAATAATGGCAAAGATAGTTAGTCTTTGCCATGCGGATAAAATATTTCCTCAAACTACCTCGTTAAATTAATCTGCTTGTAATTGTTGATGTATTCTGGTTTGTGTTCTCCATTTGTATCTTGTTCGTATTGTTAAGCTCTTTGTTCTTTCACCAGGACTGTTAACAAATGCCACAGGTGATTGGTCAGGTTCTCATGGGTGTTCTCATTAATGACGCAGGATCCTCACCAAACCATCACTGAGTCATGATAGTGCCATTATCACTTCGTTGACTTTCACTACAGGCTGTAAAACTATCACCCAAGGAAACACACTTGTAAATCCCTAACAGTTTGTACTATACCCTGCTAAAACATTCGTAAAACCACGATAACTTCCAGTAAATCAAAGGAAATTGCCACTAAACCATGAAAATACCCTTGCAAAACTCGTCACCTCACTAATCATAATTTCAATCACTAAAGTCACGAAAACATCCTTGGAAAACCAAATAACTTTAGCTCGGGTTTGTTAAAAGTAGTGGAGGTATTTTCTTTTCTTCCCTTTTGTTGCCTCAGCCCGGTGTCCCTCTGATATGAAAAAAAAAAAAAAACAAGACATTGAAGCGTTCGAGATAGCGAAAAAGTTACGAAGCTTCAGCAGACGTGAACTAACGCCTGACTCTAGCCGCGTCGCTCTCTCTACCTCCGTCCGCCGCCCAGGTAAGGTCAGTGTTGTTTTGTGATTATTCTGTTTGCTAGTGGATAATGGTGTGTTCTTGGTGGCGGTGGTTGTGTTGTGTTGTGGTGGGCTTGATGTATCTGCAAAAGCTGGGTGAGGGCGAGGAAAGGTGAAAATGAAAGTATAATGAATCCAGCTTTATTGGTGCTCCGTGTTTGATGTTCCTGTCCCTCATTTGTCGCGTTGACAGTCGACAGGTGCGTGACAATCTCCTAGCGTCATACTGTAACGCTCTGCTGATTCAGGACATGTCAGGTCTCTCCGGGGTTGAAGTGGCAGCAGCAGGAACATGAACACCCAACACTGAGTACAAAGTTATCCTGTGTTCAGTGTAATTACCTTCAGATCATTCACTTTCCCTCGCCCTCCTTGCCCTGCTCTTCAGTGACATGATACTCCCACGACACACGGAGCCACTACCAGGTGACCTGTAATCTTTTAACGAGGTGTAATATTTTAATGGTGTAATCTTTTAACTTGTAACGGCTCGTTTATTGTAATGAGCATTTGGAGTTATAGAAAGCTCAATATTGAGGTGATTGTATTGGTCCTTGTGTAACTGATTGGTATTCAGGCGTCTTGCATTTTCGTCATTTTGGATTTAGGTTAGCGTAAATATTTTTGTACAAATGTGTCGAGTGACGACCTAGTTTGTTTGCGTCGCTTAATTGAAGTCTCTACTGTCTGTACTCATTGATTTATTTACTAATTGATTGTGCTAAGAGTATTTACTGTTAGGTCATCCCAGCCACGTGCCGCCGCCTCGCTCCGCTGCTTCACAAGGCGCTCCACGCGTGCCACAGCCAGCCGGCGCTCCCTATTGGCGGACTGAAGACCCACGCACCCCAGCAACAAGGTGAAGGCTGTGCTCTGGCAGGTCGCTCCAGCTTGCCATCATAGGTGCTAGCCTGCCCTGAGCGCCCTCCTCTCTGCCTGTGACGCGCCGGGGGTGTCTGGCTGGGTGAGTGGCTCAATTCAAATATTGTTTCAATTGAACGTTGTTCTCGGTTAAGAACTTTTTAAATCGTTTAATTCTGATGTTTGGTTATCAAATAGTAAAAATCCGTCTTTTTAAATTCGTTTGTTTCCAGTTCAAATCCACCTCGTCTGTCCTGCACAGATGAGTGGTGACGCTGCAGTGACCTCGCAGACTGGCGGCGGCACTCCCCTGCAATACGTCCCCTGCATTGCTGTAACAAAGCAGCCGTGTGAGCGACTCGTGGGCTGGCGCGCCGCCGGTTAATGATGTACGAGAGGCTCCCAAATATATATTATTTTTAGTTAATTTTTTTTTTAAATAAAAAAAAATAGTTTTTAATAAAAAAATATATGTATAGTTTTTATTTAATAAAAACTAAGTTTGCTCATATCTGAAAATGGTCGTGGTGTTTCTCCGGAGAGTCTTCGAGGTATTTTGTAAGCGAAACGAGTAACTGCACGTTTTGAGTAAAAATGGTTTTGTTGAAAAGTTTAAGCTTCCACACTCTGGCACTCGCCAACCTCTCTATCCACTCCCCACAGCTGGCATCGTATTCACATCCAGGAAAGGGAAACGAACACTATTATTGTATTTTGTATATATGCATAACGAACATTATTGCATTTTATATATATATGCATAAAGATAATTATTGCATAATATATCTATAATTTAACACAATTATAGCCTCCTATCTACATAATGTACAGGCCCCCTATGCAGGGTGAGAGGAACTAAGGGGGGCGGGGATGGACGCGAAAACCAAGATGCCTTGATGTTGATGGGTTTATCGCAGGCGATGAGGTGAAGCAGAGGCAGCAGCAGGGCGGAGGCGAGGCCAGCTCCGGCAACACCGCCCTTGAGATCCCACGGGGTGTTGGCTGCAAAAGAAAAAACCTGATAAGAAACCTCTGCAAAGGGATTGGGGATGCAAAGGGATTGGGGATGTTCTGCAAAGGAACATTTGAGATGCCTAAAGGAAACCTCTGCAAAGGGATTGGGGATATGTTCTGCAAAAGAACATTTGAGATACCAAAAGGAAACCTCTGCAAAGGGATTGGGGATGTGCTCTGCAAAGGAACATTTGAGATGCCTAAAGGAAACAAACGCTGAGCAAACAGCCTAAACCTCTGAACTAAATACCCAAACACCACCCATATCCCCTGCCACCACCCTCCTACTTTCCCTCCCTTTCATTTCCTTTTTCCTTTTTCTCCTTCCCTTCCATTTTCTTGCCCTTCCTCCCCCCAACTGCCATACTCACCTCCCCTCCCCTCCCCTTTCCAGTGCTCCCATCTACCCTTACACCTTGTACTCTCCTCTCCCTTCCCATCCCCAAGACCCGCTCTTATACTCCTCCAGCAGTGTCTCCTCCTCCAGGCTCCCGCAGGTCCTGTAGGGCAGCTTCTTGGGGCGGTCCGGGTCAGGACACGCCCCTGATGATGATGGTGGGGGGTCCAGATTGCGGCCAGCCAGCACGCGGGATAAGTCCAGCTCAAGACGACCTGCGCTGGGGCCTGCGTCAGGAGAGGAGAAGGGTGAGGGGAAGGCGTGTGTGAGGGTGTATGGGAAAGGAAGGTGTGTGTGAGGGGGTATGGGAGGAAGGAAAATGAGTAAACTAAATGAAAGGAAACTTTATTAATGTGATGCAATTATGAAGTAAAAGGAGGAGAGAAGTTGATGAGATGATGATGAGAGGAAGAGATGGAATGAGGGGAGACTGAGAATAGCGACACAAATGAGGACTCAGCGTGACCGATGAGATGAAACAAGGAGAGGGACAAAAGAGGAAGAAAGACTTAAATATGACTGATAAGGAGAGGTATGAAAGAGAGAAAAAAATAGACGAAAGGAGGTGATTGGATGAGAAATGAGAGAAAGGAAACGATAGACGAAGGGAGATAGAAATGAGAAACATGAAAAAGGAAAAGAAAAAAATAGGCTAAAAGGCTGAAATGAGAAACAAATGAACGAGGGAAAAGTAAAATATAAAAGAATGAATTATCGGAATATATAAAAAAAGGAATATTGAAAGAAGATAATCAAAGAAAACTGACCAATAAACGAACTGAAGGACTGACTAAAGAAAACAAAAATCTCTTATTCCCTCCCTCCACTACCCCACCCACTCACTCACCCATGAAGTGCACCACGAAGGTCACGCACTGCTGGTCACTGGACAAGGTCACCGTCTGGAGATCAGCTGCTAGGAACCACTTGGACGCCCCTAACACCTCGCGCATGTCCATCATGAAGGTAGGCCTGGAGGAGGAGGAGGAGGAAAAGGTAAATGAAAGGGAATAAGGTGGAAGAGGAAGAAGGTGAAGAAAGGAGGGAGAAAAATATGGGAGATGAGAAAAGGTGACATTTTTTATCTATCTATCCATCTATTTATCTATACATCTATCTATCTATCTGTGTCTCCCACCTTATCTAGCTTATCTATCTATACATCTATCTATCTATCTATCTGTCTACCACCTTACCTAGCTAACATCAGTATTGCTGTAACTCTCTCTCTCTCTCTCTCTCTCTCTTTAATCCTTCTTTCTCTCTTTTCCTTTCACTCTTTTCCTCATTTCCTTCCTTCTCTCTATGAAGTATGGATTCCACGTGTAACCCGCCGTACACACCTGGACTGGAAGAATTTCACATCTGCGTCCACACCTACAGGGTTTACGTACACGGACCAATTGTGCTGCCGCGTCTGGACACGTGCACAGACTCAATGCGTACATGATTGTTTCGTCAAAACCACTGGGTAGAGAAGGTCGAACGTTGCATTCAACTTATTTTACTAAGTCGATCCAACCTGAGAACAATTACCTAACTAACACAACATCACAGAGCATAACACCACAAATTCAAAGTATCCAAACTCATACAATGCTAAATGTTCAGCCATCAAACTAGAAAGTTCACAAAAATTATCTAACCTAAACAAATATTCACTTACAATATTGACCAAGCTGCGGTAAATAGCCCACAGTCCTGGGCACATCACACAGGCATGGTACACAGCTTCCCCGCAAGCTCAGCGCCTGGCACAACGTGTTAACACACACACACACACACACACACACGCAGCAGACCACCCACAGCTACGAACAACAATCAAACAAATTTTCACGGAACGGCTGGAGCAATACCAAACACGTATCCGCATCTGCCGTATGGAACAAAACAATACAACCTACAAATCACGTGTCTGTATTGCACCTGTACACAAAGCTCCACTTTACATGACATACCAAGGAACAGCAGGGAACCAGCATGGGCCATGTCACACGGCCGCCACACCACACACCCTGGCGGAAGCAGCCACTACAGACAACTGACCTGCGTGGCGGCTGCTGGGTGCTGGCTGCTGGCGCCGGGGTGAAGTAAGAAACAAACAAAACGCGACATGCGCACTGCAAACAGTAATATCAACAAAAAGTAATCAAAAGTAAGTAACAATAATACACAAACTAAATTTCGTGATATTTTTACGAAACAGTGATCAAACACGTACACGCACATACGTACACATAAACGTACGTATTTTGTTTCATTGAATAAGAAAATAAAATAAATAGCTGGATAAATGGATAATATGAAGGATAACAAACACTGAATGAAAGTACAAGGAAATAAGAAAAAAAAATGCGAGGATAAGAAAGTGGAAACATGAACGTAAATTTGAGGTGATAGAGAGGGAAGTGAATTGTGAAAGGCGACATGAATAAGGTGACCAAGTTCAATAAAGGAGGTAACAAGAGAGGTAACAGAAAATTAAAGAAAAGATAAATAACAAAAAAAGAAGAGAAAAAAATGGTTAAAATAGAAACAAAACATAACAAAAATATAATCGAAAAATAACAAAGACATCCCCCTTAATAAAAGAAAGAAAGAAAGAGGGTAAAAAAAAGTTATCAAAGCACAGAAAAAAAAAAGAGAAAAAAAGAAAGAAAGAAACTCGTGAAAACAAGCAAGGCGTTCCACTCACCACGTTTCTGTTGTTCCTGCCGGGGTGTTTCAAGTTCACCTCGACGAAAGTCTACCCGAAAGAACCGTCCACGTACACCAACTGACGCTGTGTGTGTGTGTGTGTGTGTGTGTGTGTGTGTGTGTGTGTGTGGAAGGTGAAGGGATGCCTTGTTATTATTGCCATTGTTCTTTATATCGTTGTTGCTGTTGTTACTTCTGCTACTGCTACTACTACAATAATAATAATAATAATAATAATAATAATAATAATAATAATAATAATAATAATTCTCTCTCTCTCTCTCTCTCTCTCTCTCTCTCTCTCTCTCTCTCTCTCTCTCTCGTTTTATCTCCTCTTTTCGTCTTCCTTCTTCTCTTTCTACTACTACTACTACTACTACTACTACTACTACTACTACTACTACTACTACTACTACTACCACCACCACCACTACACAAATACAACTGTAAGTACTGCTTAATACCACCACCATCACCACCACTATTACCACTACTAATACTACTGCTGCTGCTGCTGCTGCTGCTGCTGCTGCTGCTGCTGCTGCTGGCACCTCTCTGCTAATAGTGCTAATACCACAACCACTTTCCCTCTCTCCTATTGCCACAGATTTCAGAGCGCTAGGCAGGCATTCCGACTCTCTCTCTCTCTCTCTCTCTCTCTCTCTCTCTCTCTCTCTCTCTCTCTCTCTCTCTGTGTATTTAGTATTCGCATTTTCTTCTATATTGTTTTAAGTCTTCCTTCTTGTTATTCTTATTCTCCTCCTCCTTTTCCTTCTCTTATTTGATTACACACTTTTCTATTTCTTTCGTAATTTTCCTTCTCCTCCTCCTCCTTCTCTTCCCCATTCCCTTCCTCTTCCTGTTCCTCCTCTTCTTCTTCCCTTCTCTTGTTCCATCTCTTCTCCCTTTCCTCCATAGTTAATTCTTTTCGATGCTTTTTTCTTATCTTTCTTCCTTCCCTCCTTCCTTATTTCCTTCCTTCCTTCCTTCCTTCTTTTATTACTTCCTTTCTTTCTTTCTTTCTTTCTTTCTTCCTTTCTCTCCGGCGAAATTTAACCTCATTGTTGCAGCGCTAAAGTCAGTACTCTCTCTCTCTCTCCCTCTCTCTCTCTCTCTCTGTGCTTCATCTCCATAGAAATCACCGTTAAGTGCGAACATAAAGATTTGGGGAATTAAAACACAATTAAGTAAGACTCGGGAATCTTCTTATCTTAACTTTTCACTTAATCCCCAAATGAGAGAGAGAGAGAGAGAGAGAGAGAGAGAGAGAGAGAGAGAGAGAGAGAGAGAGAGAGAGAGAGAGAGAGAGAGAGAGATTAGATAGATTAGCAAACGAATTAACTTATATACAAACAGACAGACAGACAGACAGACAGGCAGACAAACAGAAAGACAAAGGACAGGTGATGAACAGGAAGGAAACAAAAATAGAAAGGAAGAAACAATTAAGAGAACAAGAAGAGAAGACAGATAAAAAAACAAAAAAAAAACAGACAAGCAAAGGAAAAACCTGAGAGACATGTACACACCGAATGACAGACAGACAACCAGACAGACAGACAGATTAAGACTTGCTGCATAAATGAATAACACACGACAAAATAAACCAAATAAAGAAGGTAAACTATCGCACTTCAGGATGGAAATTAAAGAAAAACTCTCTCTCTCTCTCTCTCTCTCTCTCTCTCTCTCTCTCTCTCTCTCTCTCTCTCTCTCTCTCTCTCTCTCTCTCTCTCTCTCTCTCTCTCTCTCTCTTTTGTACACCAATCAATACATAGTTAAAGAGAATGTTACAAAATATTTTTACATATAATGTATCACTTTACAGGTTAAAGGGAACATTTTTAGTGTTTCCTATCTAAAAGCCTAACTCTAAATGTTACTAACAATTGTTACTCTGGTGCTTATGGCAACCAGACGTTCACACATTCCTTGAATTGCTGCAGATTCATTTTACTGAAGTCTATCTGTGCAGCAATTAAGGTGTTCCATAGTTCACTATAATGATGGACGTACTGGCGTTGATGGTGCCAAGTACGGCAGCGACACTGAAATAATTCAGCAGGCATTAAAGTGACAGCCCGGGTGGTCACTTGTGCCCGCCGCAGGGGCTGGCGGAGAGCTTGGAGATGCGGGATTCGCTGTTGCTGTATTTTGTACATCACAGCGAGGCCCGCTACGTCCCCTGCGATGTTGAAGGGAGTGGAGCTTTGGCTTATTTCTGCCTCCACTGTCCTTTATGAACCTCACTGCCCGAGCCTGTACCCTGTCCAGGAGGGAAAGATGCCTGCTCGCCGCTCCTCCCCAAGCAAGGCACGAGTACTCCAGGGAGGAACGAACTTGAGCCTTGTACAAGATCTCCAGGCCTTTGTCGTCAAGGAGCCTCCTGAGTGACGCCAGCTTACCCGAGGCCTCCCTGGCTAGACGCTCTATGTGGTGCCTGAAGGTCAGCGCGGAGTCATATGTGACCCCCAGTACATCCATCTCGTCTTGCCGCCGTATAGCTTGCCCCTCAAGGCTGAGTTGGAGGGGCGTCCTCGACCTTGAGATGATTGACATCTGTGTTTTGTTTGGGGCAAATTTTACTTGCCACTTGCTGCCCCACGACACAATGCGGTTCAGGGTGACGTTCATGTGGTCGGCCGTGTCAGTCTCCTCCCCTGGGCTGTAGCTCTGAGCCAGCATGAGGTCATCAGCATAATCTCTTACACTGGGGATTAAGTGCAGGAGGTCGTTTATGTAGATGTTCCAGAGCAGGGGGCCGAGACAGCTTCCCTGAGGAACACCTGATCTTACTGCATGCTGTTCAGACTCCTGGCCATCAATGACCACTTTGAGATTCTTCTCTCTCAAGTAATCACCAAACAGCAACAAGAGGGGCCCATCCACACCTGCTGCACGGAGCTTTGCAAGGAGACCTGCATGCCACACCTTGTCAAAGGCCCCTTCGATGTCAAGGGCAACAACTGCAGTGGCCTTCCCTGCGTCCAGAGCAGCACTCCACTCCGAGGTGAGCAGCAGGTGCAGGTCAGCGGCCGATCTGCCCGGCCTGAACCCAAACTGCCGGCCACACAGTAGGTGGTGCTTCTCAAGGTGCTCTGTGACTCTTGAGGCCACTATGGACTCGAGCACCTTGCTGAGCACAGGCAGCAGGGACACCGGACGATAGTTTTTAGCCACTGTTTTTTTTTCATTTTTCTTGTGTACTGGCACAACACTAGCCACTTTCCAGATACTTGGCCACCTGCTGGTCCGTAAGCACTGGTTGAATATCGTAGAGAGTGGGCGAGCCAGCTCATCAGCACACTGGCGAAGAAAGTGTGGGCTAACGTTATCAGAACCCACTGCTTTTGTCACGTCAAGTTTTGAAAGCACTGCCTTCACTTCCACTTCACTCGTTGTGGCAAATGATAATTTTTCTTTCACTATGTTTGGTAGTGAGGGTGGAGGTCTTTTAGGGTCGGAGACGCACATCTTATCAGTGAAGTGCTTGGCCAGGAGGTTTGCTTTATCTCGGGCAGACTGCGCTATTGTACCGTCATCCCGGTGGAGGGGAGGAATGGTGTTCCCCCTAGACACACCTTGTTGCTCCTTAACAAGACTCCACCAGCGTTTGGACCCCACCTGGCCTCCCCGCAGCTTCCTCTTGAGATCTGTCACCCATTGGTTAGAAGCCCAGCCTTGAGTAGCCCTCATGTGGTTGGTTGCCTCCCTGTGTCGCTGTCTGTTCCAGGCTGTGGGATGCCTCTTAAAGGCGAGCCAGGCATGGTACTTTGCGTCGGAGGCAGCTCGACATTCTGGCCCAAACCAGGGTTGGTCTGATCCCTTGGCTTGGTGTGTGGAGTGGGGCACCCAGCGGTCCTGCAGGGTGTGAAGCAGCTCGGTGAACTGCCCCACCTGCTGGTCAGTGTCTCCACATAACACATCATCTCAGTCAGTAGTTTTGAGGGAGGCTCGCATAGCCTGCCAATTTGCCTTCTCCCACCTCCACAGAGTTCGAGTGTAGCACTCCTCACGCGGCCTCTTGAAACTAATCCTTGTGAGGACTGCCACATGGTCCGAAGTGCCTACAAAGTCTAGGGAAGAACACTGTATGGTATCGGAGGGAAGGTCGGTCACGACTGGATCGAGGGATGATCCAGAGCGGTGGGTGGGAAAGGTGACATGGTTGTGCAAGTCGTGCACAACCATGAGTGTGTTAAATGCTTCGCGCACTGTGTTTTGGTGTAAATCACCAATAATTATCTCATTTTCACACTTATTTGGTACCATCATTGCGTCTATATTCACTGTCAGGTAGTCAATGAGTAAAGTACCCTGCGACGGGGGGCGATAACACCCAACACACAATAAACCTTTCCCGTTTGTCTGTCTGTGACTTTTAACACTAGTAATTCAAGCTCCTCGGGCACAGGATTGGCCGGTTCAATGACCTTAACATTGAGCGTTTCTTTGTAACAGAAGGCCACACCTCCATCTTAGGTCGATCGGTCCTTTCTTTGCCAGGCTCTCTCTCTCTCTCTCTCTCTCTCTCTCTCTCTCTCTCTCTCTCTCTCTCTCTCTCTCTCTCTCTCTCTCTCTCTCTCTCTCTCTCATCATTCCTTCTTTCTCCTCCTTTCTGTTTTCATCTCGAGACTTTCCTTCTATTTATTCATTCATTGTTTGCTCGTCTTAGTTCCTTCCTTATTTCCATCACATCACTCCTTTCTCTTCCTCTCTATCTCGCTCCCTTTCATCCTACGTTTTTCTCCTCCTATTTTTTCTCCCTCTCCTTCCATTTCATCTCTTTCTCTCGTCCCTTGTTTTGTCATTTCTCCATCTTCTGTTATCAAGCTCTCCCTTCTTTCCTCTCTCTCTCTCTTTCTCTTCCTCTCTTAATCTTTTGCCTCATTCTTCGTCTCTCTCTCTCTCTCTCTCTCTCTCTCTCTCTCTCTCTCTCTCTCTCTCTCTCTCTCTCTCTCTCTCTGCCTTTCTTTCCTTATTTCTCATTTGCTTATCTTTCTTCCATTTTTCCTTACCTTTCCATTTCTTTCTTGCCTTCATCTATCACTTTCTTTTCTCTATTCTTCTCTCTTCTATCCCTCATTTACTCCGTCTTTCCTTCCTTCTATTCCTCCCTCAATCCTTCTCCTTCTCTTCCTTCTTTTATTCTTCTCTCTTCCATCTCTCCTCTGCTTCCTACTTCTTTGATTCCCTTTGTCCTTTCTACCCTTCCTTTCTTTATTGTTCCCTTCTTTATCCCTCCCCATTCCTTCCTTTTCCTTCTCTACCTCTCTTCCCCCTCAATCGTTTCCTATTTCATACCTCCCTCTCTCCACCTTCCCTTCTCTCCATTCCCCTCATCCCTTACCAAGCTATACTCCCTCTCTCACTCTCTCTCCATTTCCCCATTTCCCTCCCTCTTCCCCCTTCTCCCATTCCTTATACACTTACACCATCCCTCCCTCCTCCCTCCCCTCCATCCTTTGCCAATCCGCGTATACATTCCCTCCCTCCCTCCTTCCTTCCTTCCCGCCTTCCATCCCTCCCCATCCCCCCTCCCCCCTCTCCCAGGACATTAAACCTTCCCCTTCTTAATTAGCTTCGGAATGCCAGTTCGAAGCTTCATTTAAAAATTTTCATAACGAAGCAGCTGGTCGAGGCTTCAAACCCAGGAAAGACCTCTCTCTCTCTCTCTCTCTCTCTCTTAACCCCAATAATACTTATGGTACAAGTCCTCATCATAACAACAATGACTGCGTATATCAATAACAATAGTAGTAGTAGTAGTAGTAGTAGTAGTAAGAGAGAAGCACCCTGCCAACATGTATATCCTAAGAGAATAAATAAAAAAAAAAAAGCAATTTATCTTTATACCTTGAGATGAAGTTGCCAGCAGGAGGAAGAGCAGCAGAGACGAACTCATCATAGGCGGGTGTTGGCGCCGGGAGGAGGAGGGAGAGGAGGAGGAGGGAGGAAGATGAGAAACTTGCAGAGGAAGAAAGAAGATGAGAAGAGGGCGATGTCCCCTTTTCATGACTGACAACGAAGCCAAGAGAGAGAGAGAGAGAGAGAGAGAGAGAGTAAATCTTCCCAGCGGCAGCAGCATGCACCACCACCACCACCACCGCCACCTTCACTATCACTGCCTGTCGTCTCCTCGCAACTTTACCAGCGGAAGGACAGTCAACCTAACTACACGTCAAGTTTGTTTCTCTCAGAGAGACTCCCTCGCCTCGCCAGACATGTTTTCCTGAGTACATTGCACGTAGGGAGGTGGCAGAGGACCCAAGATGCCCTGCTTGCTCCAACGCGCTGCTCGCTATCTTCACTACTGGTCTCCTGCGAGGGACTGAGTGGTAAACATGATCTTGGCGCTTGTGCCTTTCGTCTTTCGTGGTCATCAGGGTCTCTGGGGCAAATTTATGGGTGTTTTATTTTTCGATTTTTTAAGGGTTTTTGGGTTCTTATATTGTTTTTTTTTTCTTGGTTTTCGTGTTTTTTTTTTTCTTTCAGTCTTGTTTTTTTTTATCCGTTTTTTCGTGTGTTTTTGTGCGTCTTTTTTGTTTTCTTTGGGTGTTTTTTTTCTTTGTTTTTTTTTTTCTGAATTACCGGTGTCTTTTTTGTCTTTTTCAGGACAACTTTTTCTTTTCTTTTCTTTTTCTTCATTAAAGTTCTGTTACATTTATGTTTTTTTCAGGTTTCTTTTCTCTTAAGTTTCTTTTTTTTCTGATTTTCGTAGTTATCACATCTTTTTTTTTCCTAATTAGTCAAAAAAGCTTATAATATTTTTTTTTTTCATTTTTTTTTCTCCGTTTCTTTGTACAACCATCTTAATCTTTCTTGTTTTCTATTCACTGAAGAAACTAAAAAAAAAAATCAAGAATCATTAAATAACGTTTACAGAAATATCAATATACTTTTTTTTTCTCTCTCTCTTCTACACAAGCTACCAAGTTTAAATGTCTCTGCTGATATATTTTTTTTTCTATTTTTCTTCTACATACTTTTCATTTGGTCTAATTTCGCATCAGTCTCTGTCCTTCAGGAATGAATGGCGAGGCAATGAGAGTCTGTCTATCTTCATCAAGTTCTCGCCATTCTTTTCACTCTGAGATAAAACTTGATTAGAAGTTTGCCAAGTGATACAAAAAAGGAAGCTGAACGTCTGTGTGTGTGTGTGTGTGTGTGTGTGTGTGTGTGTGTGTGTGTGTGTGTGTATACGAAACTTTTAAAGTGAATATGGCTACATGTATTCCTACGCACATGTACGAGTATGTATGGCAGAGTGTGTGTGTGTGTGTGTGTGTGTGTGTGTGTGTGTGTGTGTGTGTCAAATCTTTTCTACCGCCTTTACTCGCATTCATTTTTTTCATCCCGTGACATTTTGTGTGCGTGTCGTGCATATGTATGACTGTACGTACATGCATGTATACGTGTGCGTGTGTGTGTGTGTGTGTGTGCGTGCGTGCGTGCTCCCGTACCCTATTCTGAGCAAAACTTTGAAGCTTTTCCTTACATTCACACGCTTATTTTGCCCTCAAGACCTCTCTGCCTTTAAACCCCTGCTTCCCCCTGTCATCCCTATCACTCCTGTCACCCCTATCGTTCCCCTGTCACTGTGTCACCCCTTACCCTTCACCTCACCCCGCCACATTGTCATCCTATCACTCCTTTCCTTCACTTCAGCCTGTCACCCTGCCAGTGTCACCCCTTCACTTCACCCCTGTTATCCTGTCCTTTCATCCCTTCACATCTGCCATCCTGCTACAACCGTCAC